>NC_090062.1:13891592-14176898 GCF_038355195.1 Osmerus mordax | reverse complement strand
ATAAATTGCCTCCCGGAGAAAAAAAGAACAAGAAAAAAAACAAACAAGTAACACAAGACAACAAGGCTCATATAAAGACCTTGGTCCATCATGAAGGGAATAGTAATGGCCTTACGGTGGCTGGCTCTTGTACTGACAGACAGAGAGAGAGACAGACAGAGACAGAGACAGAGACAGAGACAGAGACAGAGAGACAGAGAGACAGAGAGAGAGAGAGAGAGAGAGAGAGAGAGAGAGAGAGAGAGAGAGAGAGAGAGAGAGAGAGAGAGAGAGAGAGAGAGAGAGAGAGAGAGAGAGAGAGAGATGGTGGTGGGTTTGGTATGACGGCTTCATCAGAGCGTCGACCCCTCGGACCCACCTCATCCGCCCCGGCTGTCAGCCTGCTCCTCGCTCTGCATTACTCACACTGCACCGGACAAGCAACAGACTGGAGTGTGTGTGTGTGTGTGATGGGGGTTGGTCTCCTAGGACCACTCTGTTCTTCTCTACAGAGTTCAGTCAGGACACACTCACTCAGGACACTCTCACTCGTCTGTCACACACACACACACACACACACACACCCCCAAACTCACACACATCCCTGGAGATACAAAAGGACAAAGTGTCTGTTGGGTAGGGCAGTCTATTCTGGGTTATGACAAAAGACGACACATCCACATGTAGTCCCGACACACAGGGGGGAGATGGAACCAGGGATATTGATCCTCTTTTAGGCTTTTAGAAAGCCTAAGTTGCAGATGGCCTGGTCCCTAAAGAGCTCCAGTAATGGTGGAGATCTGCCTTAGCGCTGGCAGAGAACCTAGCGCACTCTCAGGTGTCTGAAGGGAGAGACCTACCCCGTTGTGCATTAGCTCTCCCTCGTGTTCTTTCTCTCTCTCGCGGTCTCTCTCTCGCGTTCTCTCCCTTGCGGTCTCTCTCTCGCGTTCTCTCCCTTGCGTTCTTTCCCTCGCGGTCTCTCCCTCGCGTTCTCTCCCTCGCGGTCTCTCCCTCGCGTTCTCTCCCTCGCGGTCTCTCCCTCGTGTTCTCTCTCTCCTTCTCCCAGACCTCAACAGCTGCAGCCCCAGCCAGACCCAAGGCCCACCCTCACACGGTCACGCCTAACAGAGTCCGCCTTCACACAGGAGCGACAACATACGAGCCGGAGACCGCAACACACACAGCAGCCCTTTCAGACCAGAGCAGGGCGGCTTCCACGACTCAGCAGCCTTCACACACACAGCAAACCAGCCCTGTCCACCGGCCCACTCCAGGAAACCCACATACGCTGACAGACAAGCCAATGAGCTGCAGGATATCCTGCCCCCGCTACGTCTCCACGGCCAGGGGGGGACCGCGAGACGTGTGTAAAGGGAACCTCGGATCGCTCGGAGAGCGCGGGTTTACACTGCGGCGGTGTGACTTGAGCGTGTCAAGGCAAAGTGACATTGCAAGCGTCGGGCAGAGTGGTCACCTGGGTGACGGAGCGAGGCAGTAAATGGCGGGTATAAATCCTGCGGCTGCGTCCTCTGCGGCGGCCATGACAGGGATTAATGGCGTCATTAATCTTGCCTGGAAAATGAATGACTTCGGCCCCCCCCCCCCCGACCTGCACTCTCCCCGCCCACTCACGGCCGGCTCTGGCATGACGGATGGCTGCCGGTTGTGCCAGCCCGTCCCTCTCCCTGGCACGGCATGGCACAGCACGGCTCACCAGCAGGGACTCACAGGCCAGCTTCTTCAACTCACATCCCGGTCTTACTACAGAGCACCTGTGTTTGTGTGTGTGTGTGTGTGTGTGTGTGTGTGTGTGTGGGGTGTGTGTACATAAGCAGGCAGTAAAGCAGCCCAGTGCAAACTCACTGCAGAATGGTTCTCTTTTTACAAGCTTGTGGACAGGGAAGGGGAAAAGAAGGAGGAGATGTGGGGAGGAGGAGGGTGGTGGGGAGGGTTCCTGAAGCGGCCCACTGTGGTTGACACAGGCCACGCCCACCTAAAACGGTCGAACCACACAGCTCCGGCTACAGGAGTGCGATGTGGCTGGGCCCTCCACCCACCCTGACTGAAACCAAACACCCTGACACCCAACAAACCAGGCCTCGGACGCTTTCTCAGGCATGTCTGGTCGATGGAGACCGCTTGAGATAGACCCGGGACGTTCCACAGGGGGACAGCTTCTGGCTCGGGTTGCACGTTGTTGTTTTTTTCTCCACAGGATTAACATTCCAGATATCCTAATCCAAGACCTAATCCAGTATCTGAAACGTGGGAGATATCTAAACCTTTCATCTCCTCCATGTTAGCCTATAATATCACCTGAGTTGCGTGGTGGAACTCTGAGAAATAGGATCCGGTAGGAGGACAGTTGTGTGCGATGATGCCACCACGCTTGTGCTTCGCAGGTCAGAAATCATTACCAATGCTGCAGTGAGACAACCCCGCTCATCTCATCAATAAGTCTTCAGTCCTCCTGCCGTGGACTACCACCACCCACCCACCTCCCCGCACACACACACACACACACACACACACACACACAAACGTCCCCCACGCTTTCCGTTCATTTGACACACTAAATTATCCCTTCTCCAGCCAAGGTTGTACACCACACAAACAAACGTGGAAGTAACCCTTTCACTGCAGACGAGTCTTTGAAAAGATACCACTACTAACCAAACACGCTAATGAGCAGTGGTCTCTGACCTATTGAGGCAATTATCCCGACAAGTTCCCAATACCCGGCGTGACCCTCATCCAGAGGAGGGGATAACGACTAGGTCACCATCGCCAAATCACAACCCATCTTCCTCATTTTCGTAACGAGTACACTGGCAGAAGACGGCGGATAAAAGTCGGATTTCTGGAAGGTTCCGCTGTCTGTACACGTCGTGGATATGTCCTCGGGTTTCACCTCAGTCAGCGGGGCTCACGGGCCAAGAAATGTGCCGGCACATGCAGCAGCTCTCGTAGCCTGGAGGAAGCTCGCCTCCGGGTGCGGCCTGGCTGGGAACCAGGGCACCTCATCCCACTCTCCCTCTCCTCCAAGTGTCCCAATAAGACGAACCACAGGTAGGGATATGCAGAGCGGGGGGGGGGGGGGGCACCACTCTGACTAACGAGCATGTCAGCCACGAGCCTGACCGTGAAACAGCATGGTGCAGATGAGGGGGGGGGGGGGGAGGCTGTGCCAAGCCCTGGCCGGGGGTGAGTAATTGAATGAATAATCCACAGACAGAGGAGGGGCACTTCTGCTTGGCACTGCCAGGCTCAGCTCAGGGGGGGGGGAGGAGGAGTGGGCAGCGGCCAGGATTGGGAAACGTTTCCCAGCACCGAGCGCCACGTTCCCATCGCAAAGCCGGGAAGACAACGGGTCGTCGGGTTCTTCTCCCGTGAGTCAGACGTGAGGGGAACGTTGTTCCTGAGCGTTCTGACTCAGTGCACTACTCCCTCCCTGGCTGGCTTCGACCTGGAGGAGATGATGAGGACAAATTGACTCTGGCTCTGTTGACACCATGTGTCATAAATTCTCCTACCCGACACAAACTATTTCACACCGGCGGGTGCCAGTTGTCTCAAATGCGGATGTTGCTCACCCCCCCCCCCCCCCCCACCCACCAACGCCACTTTCAAAGGTCGTGGTTTGGCCCAGGACAAGGCCAGGGTCAGAGAGCAGAAGGATGGCCTGTGTTTGCTCATCTGAGCTCAGTCATGCAGGCTGTATGCACTACAGGAGTGCCCCTGCTGTGGGAAAAAGTCTCACATGGCTCACTGACTGACCAGGCAAGGGACAACAGGGCCCCTGTGTGCGTGTGTGTGTGTGTGTGTGTGTGTGTGTGCGTGCGTGTGTGTGTGTGCTGCTAACTCAGGTAGTGGCACTGAGAAATGACTAATGGAGGACCGGCCTACAATAGCAACCCAACCCCCTCTGGCTCTTCCAGAGTTACAAGTCTCAACAGCAACAATAATGTGAAAGAGAACATGACGAAGACAGGACGAGAAAGGAAGAGGGAGTGGAAGAGAGGAAAACTGGCTGATACTATCCTTTCTTCCGGCAGCCGCACCTGTAATTAGGGAGTGCTGGGGCTTTGGTATGTGAGGAATGGCCAAACTGACAGCTGAGTGTGTGGTGTGTGTGTGTGTGTGAGGGAGAGACTGTGGGGTCTGCATCAGGAAACCTGCCTCCTCACACACACACACACACAAATGCACAAAGACATGCCCGGTATAAATCAAGAGAGACCTACAGCAGCTGACACTGAGGAAACACAAGCACATTCCATCCATCCCTTTTCTCAAAAAGGCACACACACACACACACACACCACACGGTAGAGCACACGCCAGAGCACATGCAGATACACACGCGCCAAGCACATAAAACTCTCTCACACACACACACACACACACACAATCTTCTCCACATATCTGAAGGGCGTGATGTAAGCCACAGCAGAGGGAAGATTATGAGCCAGGCTTTGCAGGTTAGTAAGTCGTGACATGCACCTCCAGCAGGTCCATAAATCAGTTGCCCGGACACAGTGGGAAAAGACTTTCAGGAGACGGAAGGATTAAACACACAAGCGTGCACACACCAGCATACACGCACCCACACACTGCCTGAGCTTGGAGGGTATGTTAACATATGTCCAACCATGCTCCGCCTCATTGTGGATGCATTTCGAGGTGTGTGTTCTGTATGTGCGTGTTTATTTTACAAGATCATTTAGTTATGATATGAAGAAACAACCCTTCATAATAGCACACTGTGACATTAGGCATGTTTAGCGTTAAACATTTTACGAACAGCAATTATTATACCCTATACCGAACACAATGCACACTAATTTAAACCCTCTAACTAACAATCAAGTCCAACTGTGCTAGAAATTACTTTGTTCACAGTTTTAGGGCATAATTATCAATATGATCCCTAAATGCCAGCCTATCAAAAATTCATGGACTTGCAAATGGATCTATAAAATGCCAGAATGTTTAGTCATGCCGTCTGTTCGAGACAATGGAGATTAAAACTGCTAGCCTCTCCAGCAGAGAAGGCAGAAAGCACTAAGTCTCATGCTTGGAAAAGGGAGAGCTCCAGTAAAGAGAGAGGCAGGCAGACAGAGAGAGAGACAAGAGAAAGATGCATTGTGTGCATGTGTAACAGAGTGTGTGTAATGTGTTTGTGAGACGAGACATTTTCAGACACATTCTACCCAAGGACATCTGAGTCTGTAGTATGTGTGCGTTTGTGTTTGTGTGTGTGTGTGTTTGTGTGTGGGGAGAGACAGGGAGAATGGGCTGGGGACACAATACACCATTACTAATAAAAATTAAACACAAATCTGATTTACCACTGATCCACTTCCTCTAATTACTGTTTTATATGCAACTATAATTCACACACCTCAGACATTTACAGGTTTAAACAATTACAGTCACTTTCATTTGAAACCTTTTAATGGTCCATATAAATTTGACCTGCTCAGTGATTAAAAATACTTCCACTGACAACCATAAAAAAGAGAGTTTCAGTTCATGTTTAGTGGGTTAGGTGTTCATATCAAGGATCTCAGAGATCAGGGTCTCTCTCTGTACAGCAGCTCTCCCTCTCCTCCCTCTCTCCCCCTCCCTCTCTCCCCCTCCCTCTCCCTCTCCCCCCCCTCTCTCCCCCTCTCTCCCCCTCTCCTCCTTCTCTCCCCCTATTCCCTCTCCTCCTTCTCTCCCCCTATTCCCTCTCTCCCTCCCTCCCCCTCCCCCCCTCCCCCCCCTCCCCCCCTCCCTCCCCCTCCCTCCCCCCTCCCTCCCCCTCTCTCTCCATTCCTCCCTCCACTGCCACGCCGTTCAGAGCCAAACACTCAAGCAGAGGGAAGCTCAGGCCATGCCACACATCACCAGGTGGAGAGAGAGCTGAACCTGTGTCAGCCTCGACAGAGACGAACGAAGGGAGAGACGGCAGAAAGAGAGAAATGTCCTTTATGACCAGGTCTCACTTCACTAACCAAATCCCATGATTGCATTGGTCTGCGCTATGGACTCTCTCTCACTCTGGCTCCACCTCTCTTAACCCACCACAGAATGGAGGGATGCGGCCCTGAAGGAAGTCCTCCACCATACTGCCAGGGCCCTGACAGGCTAGTGGGCAGTCATGGGAAACTCAGTAATTACACTGTCCATGGACAAAACATCAGCAGCCATTTCAACCACTCACTGTCATTTCCCGTGTGTGTGTGTGTGTGTTGTGTGTGTGTGTGCTGCAAGTGTGTTAAAAAATATCCCAGTTTAAATTTCAGTGTACTATTTGACAGAGGCTTGATAGCAATCAGAGCCAGCCTAGCATATGTGATAGTTTAGTGTGGTTATAAGCCTGATAGAGGAACAGCAGGGAGCTATATAAATCCACAAACGGCACAATCCCAAATGCTCCCTGACAGCTCAGTCAAGTCAACAGGAAGACAGCGAATGGCAATCAATAGCATACACCAGCAGAAATATGCCAGAGACACAACACAAGCACACTCCAGTGACAGGAACACTGATCTTCAACTCAAACTCTTTAAATTGCTTCACTGGTGCTTACTTACTTAGAGTGAGTGAAATTTTGTAATAATGGAAAAACAAATATAGATTTCTCCAGAGTTTGTCTCTAGAGTTTGTCTGTCTGGTACACAAAATTGCACGATATCCCAGCATCACCGTAACAGTATAAAGCTCTTCCAAGTCTTAGTTAAAGAAAGTTAAAGCCTAAAATGCAGAACCCTATTCTGCTTCCAGCTCCACACCTGGGACAGGTGTCATCAGATCATCACTCTGCACGTGCTCACTGTCCCGGTGTTTTGTGGTGGATACGGTTTGTCTGATATGGTCTGGGAAGCCTTCGTCTTCTCCAGAAATGGTCGACCTGAATGTGTTGTAACAGTAAAATGTATTGTGTCGGTACGCACGCATTGAAAGCAACTCTAAAAGCCAAGTCTTTCCTGAAAGAAATGCTGTGTTATTTTTACCTCACCCCTCACTGTGCGTGCGTGCATCGTCTACCTGGGAAGAAAGCTGCTGATTCTTGGTTGGTTTCTCATCTCTCCGCAGAAAATCATTTGTGCTCCACTGCATCCATCATGTACCTTGTCATTGGTGCCATCTGACCCAAGTTAATTAGTGACCAGCATATGGCCTAGTGACACACCGTGTTCATTAATGATCAATAGAGAGACTGACTCAATAATATGAATCTATAAAACGGGCTTTGACTCTTTACTGGGCACGTGGCCTGCGATTCACGAGAGGTCGAAGGTCAATGGAAGGCTAAACATGGTGCCATCAGGAGAGGGAACTTGGTTTTCATTTTGAAAACAAGAACTTGTGGAACGGTGCCAGATCTGTGAGTGGGAGTGCAGAGGCGGGAGGGGAACAGCTGCATGTACCTGCCATCATCTTCTGGGCCTCGTACGGTTCCATGTAGCCATCATTCTCTGTCACCTTCTCCGTACTGGCCTGTGTCCCGCCGGCCTGCTCTGCATCGAAGGGGTCTGCATAGTCCTCCTGCCATAGGATAATGGGCTGTGAGGAGGTAAAGAAAGGGAGAGGGGGGGGGATGAGAGAGGAAAGAGGAAGAAAGAGAAAGGGGAGAGGGAGAGAGAGAGTGAGTGAGAGAGAAGGAGGAAGGGAGTGAGTGAGAGAAATTGAGGGCGCGTGGGTGATGAAGAAAGAGAAAAAAGGGGAGGGAGGGAGGGAAAGATGAGTGATTTAAAGAACATGTTGGTCTGTGTTGAAAGTCACAGCACACTCATGGAGCCCGGGGAGTCACACAGCTGCACAGTGAAGCAAGGAGCTCCCAGGCTAAGGACCATGTCATCCACACATCACTACGGCCACATAGAAGAGGATGGGGTGCGAGACCCCAATAAATCACATCCGTTCTCTCCCTCTGTAGGCTTCTGTGCATTAGCATCTTGTTGTAATATATTTTTTACCATTTTAAAATTTGATTAATTTAGCAGGCTTTTTTTTCCAACTTGACGTGCAAACACTGCATTTAGAAAGGACTGCAGAAGATCAAGAATCAGAAGTGGGTAGCGCTATAGTATTTCGGTGGTCAGAGTCAAGGAATGGTGTTAATGGTCGCAAAGTAACCACATCTTAGCTACCAGGTGCTGTGAACAGAGAAACTACAGTTCAACAATAACATCTCAATTAGAATAGCTAGCTCATTTAATGTATGGTGAACAAAACTATAATTCTACTTGGCAATAATTACATCCCAATTCCTCAACGGCGGTCTTGCGCATCTCCTCTTTAGACAGACTTAGTTCTGCTACCGTTAATGCACTTAATTACACGATTGCTCTCTTGACAGTGCCTGTATTTCAAAGAGTGGGAGGAGTAGGAAAAATTAGACAAACCGCAACTGGTAAACTGTCTTAAGAGAAACTATTTGGTAGATTTACGTGGAGCTGGCAGTGAGCCACAGCTAATTGCAGCCTTGCTCTTTCACTGAGAATTTGATGCAGAGGACACCAATTAAGTGGACATCTTAAGACCCAGAAATAAAGAAAAGCATTCGGAAGAACAGGCTGTCTGTCGAAACAGTGTCTCACCCCCAAAATTATAATATATATAGAAAAACTTTCCTGCAGACAAAAACTGAAGAAAAAAAGAAAACAAATGTTCAAATCAGAGGAGAAAATGTGGATTTGTCGCTGCCATCTGCCATGTTGGCTCGAGGAACCAAAGGGAGGCAGACTTGTAGGGGGGGTCTGGATGGGCCACTTCCCGTGTCTGGTGCTGGGACTGCGCAGGGCTGAGTGGTGCCGGTCGGACTCTCCCAGCAGCAGGCAGACAGACGGGACAGCGTGAGACAGAGGCCTTGGGTCCAAAGACTTGGAAGCATCTCAATGGAGACCCAACTGATGGAGTCCATGAATGCATAATCAAGCATGTGCACAGGCTCTCAAAGTGGACACACACAGGAAAGAGACTGATTGGCACAACACACCCTATGACTCATTAGTTAGCTTCAGGATGTTATTTGATTCCATTCTTAATCAGCTCATCACTCATCGGGTAGGCCGAGCATGGCGGTGGCAGGCAGTCAGTCGCTCAGTCACTACTAGGTCCAGAGAACCAAGCCTCCAGAGGAACCACAGTTCATCCTTTCCTCCACAGCCTTCCCAGAAACACTGGCCACAGGGGCCAGCCCTCCCTCCCTCCCACAGGGGCCAGCCCTCCCTCCCTCCCACAGGGCCACAGCCAGAGGAAGGCCACACCTGCCGGGTGTGTGGGGAAGCTAGGGGAATTCAGACCTCGTAACACCTGCCAAAATACAGTCTATTCCTGCTTTCATGTGGTTTTGATATCACTTTATAAGATGATACTATTAATATAACTGAAACTTGTGGAGGCCTATACAGAGACATTGAGCTTGGATCGGCAGGGTTGTGTGGGTAACCAGAGCTAGTGAAGTTATGCAGAGTGAATGCGGCAGGTATATGCTCCAACATGTCACCCACGCAAGACACGGATTAGGCTCTAGAAGGGCTTTAAAAGGCACCCTTGCGTGCTCCTTGATTTTCTCTGTTACGTCTAAGACTTTCTCCATTTCCATCTGTAGGAAAATAACTGGGACTAGTTCAGCCGCAGCGTAATTACAGGTTCCTCCTCTGCTTTGCGTCTGTGAATTTAAGGGGGGGGGGGGGGGGTAAGGGGGGCCAATCAAACACAAACACCATTTGGGTTTGTTTTTCTACCGCAAATGTAAAGTATCTCTCTCGGGACGTTAATTCAATTCAGACATTTGTATTACGAGTGTCACGGTGTTTGACACTGAAGTGTGCACTGTGACAAATGAAAAGAACGTGTGCTTTTTTTTCGCCTTTTTTCCTTTCACACCTTGCCACATCTAAAGAGAGCTATCAATCACCTTGTGTGTCAGTCCTGCTCCAGGTGCAGTGGTGCACCATCCAAACCAGCTCACACCATAAACAAGGCATATGTCAGACAAACAAGGAGGTCATCTGTCTGTCTGGTCAACACAACATAGGACCCTGCCACATAAACCAAGACCCTGACCCAAAGTCCCACACAACTGACGAGCCTTCGGACCAACAGGTTATCTCCAGTGTCAGCTAACCTTGGATTTACAGTACTGCATGTCAGAAAGCTCCACACAAAGGAGAGCAGTGGATTGTGGGAGCTGGGAATATACCTCCTCACATAAGCTGGCACCAACAGCTGTAGCTTTACGATAACCACCGTGCCCACACACTTTACATGGGGCTGTGAGGTCTTGTCATCAAACAGCTCAGAGGACAGAAAAAGAGTTTATAAATTACACCAACTGGAAAAGAACATGGCAATCAAGCCAGACGTATATTTAGCAGCGGCCTTGTTCTCTCAATAATTTTTCACAATCACCCACTGAAAGCTCTTTTTAGCACCTGGTAATGTTCCTGTTCCTGGTGCTCACATGGGCTGCCCTGCCCTGCTTTTAGCTCCACTCTGAAGCCAAGAGTGTGTTACTGACCAACCTGCCTTCTCACCACCTCACCGATCAAAGCCAGCTTACCAAGAAAATACATAGTGAATTATGTAATAACATACAGTAAATATTTATGCGTGATTAAGTGTGATTGTTTGAAAAACACCTTTAAAAGACGTGGTGGAGAAGAAGGTGTTCCTGCCAAAGACATCGTAAATCACAAAAGTGAGGATAAATGTAGGAAGCAAGGAAACCAATCAAACCAGTTGAAGCAGAACAGAATGTCCCACAGCTATCTCTCGGGGGGAAACGAGCCTTTCCCCTTTGGACCTGAGGCTGATCTAGACTGGAGTGTTGGGGAGGAATGGAAGCGAGGCTGAGGAACCAGTGTTTCTCCTCCCTCTCCCTGTCCCACTGCCCTAATGACTCGACATCAGGTTGAAAATGGGGACACGGAGAGCAGGCTCTGCTGAGGAGAGAGGGCCCCGACAGAGAGCAGGGCACAGCCCTAGGACCCGCCATCTGCCCACTGGCAAACCAGCACGCGTCAGGACCACCGCCAAGCCACCAGTCATGAAAGTCTAATTCCACCCACAGTGCACTACGGCAGAGTCTCTTCTCCCTGGATAGTGTGGATGTGAGCTTGGCTAAGCAGGTATCTTCGCTCCTAAGGCCTCACAAAAGGTCTGTAGGCTTCTTAGGACAGGTCCCCTGGAAGCAGGACATATCACTGTGCCGCAGAACTCAATTACTCTCATGCTGATGTCACGCCGCGCCCCCTGGTTCAGCTTGTCTTGCTGCCGCTAAACAGGCCGAGTGTGGGAACTAGCCCCGGCCTGCTTAGCATGCATTGCATCTCTCTAGGAATGAAGTGGATTTCGAATGAGCGTGGGTCTAGTGAGAGCATTAGCTATGGAGGGAAGGTGTTACTGGGAGCTGCCTCTTTGGGTCAGCGTTCTGCAGAGGTTCCATAGAGCTTCTAGGATTACATTTCAATTGGGTCCTGGTCCTTCATTAGAAGTGAGAAAGTGCCGTTTTTAAGTCTGTGGACTACTTGACGCCTTTGCAGCTAATTATCATAAAGCATCAGGGGCCATGAAAAGGACAGCTTTAAAGTCTTAAATTGGCCACCATGCTCATGGGAAACAGTCGCTAACACGCTAGCCCAATTAAAGCTACAATAGTGAAGATTAATAAATACATTTGAATGTGTGCCCCCAATTCTTGTCTGAACTTCTGTGCTGTCCTCCAGCTCATGTTTGATTGACAGTGGTTTCACAGAATAAGCCAAGGAGGAAGGCCCCCCTTGCCAAAGGCGATTGGCTGAAACAGGATTGCTAGAACATAATTGGCTGGTAAGTAGCAAGCCACTCCAAAATTATAAATGGATATTCAACTGGCACTGAGCTGTCTGTGTTGCTAAACAACTCTCAGAGGGACTCATTAGCTTTCACAACATGTTTACAGGGGACCAACTTTTATTTTTTTACAGAAGAAAATCCTACCTATTATACCATAGTCCTCAAAAGATATGAACAATGTAAAAGTATCTTTGTAGAAAAAGGGAAAAAAAAGCTAAAAAGACCCCTTCTGATCTACAGACATAAATATCGATATGAACCGACAGAGATGAAACCAGACAGGCAGACAGACAGGCAAAGACACAGAGAGAGTAAATCAGACAGACAGGCAGACAGACAATCGGACTGACAGACAAGACATTAGTAACCACTTGATCGGCCGGGGACAGAAATGCGACAGAAATGCCAAGACTGGAGAGAGAGGTTGATGGGCTATCATCGGAGTTGCCCCACCCCCCTCCTCCCCTCATGAGACCACCACTACAGCCTGAGTGCTGGAGAGGGAGGGGGGCTCAATGGAGGGAACGGGGCGAAAAAGGACTGACGTCTGTGATTTATGTCTCACGCCACAGGGGATTTCAGCCACTGATAACCTAATACGACTCAGAGCTTAGCAGCTCGATTGCATTAGGGCATTTCAAAGGGTTATTTCTGCTGCTGTTGCTCTTTTGTTCCTAAGTAAAAAAAAAAAAAAAAACTGCTATCAAAACCAATAGAGGCCGTCGGAGGAGAGGAGAGAAGAGGAGGAGAGATTAATCCGAAAGAAAAATACCCAAACTGAAAAACGCCACACAGTGTATCGCTTGTAGATAAGCGCTACAATGCATGTTGACATGTACTGTACTGTTCAGGGCACAATCTGCTTCAGTCAGCCTCGACGAACAGAACGGCCTCAAATGTCCCCACAAGGCAATTTACTTGAAGAGAAGAGACTGCAACCTCTGTGTTGACACAATGAAGTCACTATCAACAAGATACGAGAGGGACACAGAGAAGCAGTACAAGCTCAAATCCGGTTACAATTTAATAAAACCCTATTGTGAAGTCTGCAGCTCCCTTTGCAGTATTGCTCTCGAATGAGTAAGAGGGGTCTAGATTAGGACTGCTGGCTATGACTCCCAGCCCATTTCGAGGAAGACTACATAGACAAAGCTCTCCCACAATCCAACTCTGACATTAATGAAACTTTATTGAAACGCCTCCCGAGCAAGCAGTTGCTGGCTGGGAATCAAAAGAGGCACTATGTGGCTCTGTAAGGACAAAGCAGCACTGAATGCCTACTTAAGAATCAGGGGAAGTAGCTAATCAAATTATGATGTCCCTTTTTCAATCAGTCACTGGCAATGGAAGCTAAAACACTGCTAAGTAGGAGAGTACTTCTCATAAGTCAGGTAAATCATGTTTGTCTTAGTAGGGAGAATTCATTTGTTAGCTCTGCTTTGAGCTTTCATACAGCTGCTGAAAGCTAATGTTTCATGTTTGACATGTGCTGCTTGTTTCAGAATGACTAAAAGGAAAGTATGTATTATGGTTCATGCAGATCCACAGGGAACCGTAAATTCAAAAAAATCTAATTAAATAAAAAAAACACTTTCTTGTTCAAATGAGAGATTATACAACATTGAATAATGACACTGAGTACAAGTAAGAGATTACTTATTCCCTCCCTCAGCAGAGAATCATTCTTCACAGAAACCCTACTATTAGAGGGTAATGATTTTAAGAGGGGTTTACAGCTTGCTACGTTAAGCGCCTCACCATGCAGAGGGCCGTTGTTCCTGGAATCTCCTCCTAAAACATCCAGCCATCAGTTTCACACGTGTCCCCACCCCAACTCAGAGACATCTGTGTTGTTCAAAGCCTCGCTCACACTTTTAAATGCTGACTTATTTATTAGCTGCTCCTTTAAGATTCCAACCACATTCAAAATGTGGTCCTTCAGATCCCTGGTCTGCTGCCCATGTGGGGGGGGGGGGGGGGGGGGGGGGGGGGAGGGGGTTGGGTCTTTGCACGCCCATCGGGGAGCTGGGGAGGGAGGGAAGCAGGGAGGGTCACATGAAGAAGTGATTCAGCCTGTCATTGCTCATACTTTGCATGTGAACCCTTCCAGACTCAGCCGCGGTGACGTGTCGTGCCCCATGGCGCGGGGTTTGGAGACGGGGTAAGAACACGGTTGGTGATCTACAGTAAAAGGAAACCGTTCTTGCCACTTGGTTGGGGGGAGAGGGGGTATGTAACACTGCTGGATAGGAGCGGGCTTTGCCCTGCAGGCTCGTGTCAAAGACCCTTACGAGCTTTCTTTGCACGTGCACAAACACACACACAGAACATTCTGAGGCCACCAAAAGGAAGGGGCACAGGTAACGTGTGGTTTCCCCGTTATCCAATCAGCACTTGGACGGCGGTAACGAGGTGCTGATGTTTACTCATCTACTTCCATCAATCTCTATGACGGAAACTTCCGGCATACAATCCTTACGGTACATCCTGTCAGACACACAACTGAATTTTCTTCTCTGGAAAACGTCATGTCTGCGAGAACGTTTCAACAGCAAGATGAGTGAATAAGTAACTAGAGAACTGTACAACACGGTATCATAATTTCTGCTGCGATCCAGAGCCAGCCTCCTGCCTCGATTCTTCTCCTGAGCCCTGGGGATTCACAAGAACAAGATCAAGGTCGTACATTTCTTGTTTCCTGTCAGTCCCAGATGGATCCCCGAAAAAAAACATGGAAGATGTCTTTTTTTTTATGTATCTTTAAGCTCCTTCTATTTATATTCCAAACTGTGATGACACAAACATTGCGTAAGACTGAGCCAACAGACAGGCAGAATAAACAGGACACACGGCCGCTCTGGCCCCAAAAACTACATCCCCAAAGCCTGTGTTCACACAGGTGCTCCACTTCCTCTTTCAATATCTTCTACTGTGACTGCCTGCCCAAAAACCCCAGGGCACTGTCGCGTCGTCCAGTCTTTCAATGGAATTCAATACACTTGTGTCTTTTCCGGCGGAAATCTTTTTCTTGCCATTCATTCCTTTTAGAGAGCGTGTCCACTTTTGACTCCCTTGACTCCCTAGGCAGTCGAGTGTAAGACAGATTCAACCACTCCCTACGGACCTCCAGTGACACACACACACTTGACACCCTCCCAGGACCTCAACTGGAGAGAGGGATGTTTGGGAGGAAGGGGTACCACATGATTAAGGTGCTCTTAATATGCGACAGGTATTCAAGATTAAGCACTTGAGGCTACGCTTGGCAAAATCCAATTTCCTTTCTCTGCCTTCTCTCCCTCTGAAACTGAATTATTACTCTTTGACTTTAAGAAAGAGGGAAGTGGAGTTTAAAGTGTGCTGGCTCACTAGGCACAGAGGTCCGAGGCATTTACAAACACACTCTCTCTCTAACACACACTGATGCTCTCATGGTGTTGCTACATCTACGAGCCACAGGCAAAGCTAAGCTAACTCGTTCTGTTATGCTAAATAGAAGAAAAGAACCGACCACATTATGAAAATTTGGCCTCTTCAAACAAAAGCCATGGATGTCCGTCCACTGAGAGAGTGGAGTTTGGATTTGGGTGTGTGGTGATTTATAGAGCCTGGAGAACAACAGAAAAGGACTGGGGCATAATCATGGCCAAGGGAGGATGACTTGATTGCGGAGGGAAGTGCCGTGGCCTCAGATAGCCTCTGTGTGGTGAGTGTGTGTCTAGAGGCCCCAGCACGTCAAACCCACAGCCCAGGGGACTGACAATGCATCAGGCAGGGTGGAGTCCTGTATCAGGCAGCCATCGCTAACATGGCTTTCCTCTTCTCCCAGCAGGACCCGGAACAGGAGGGTGACTTGACTTGCAGCTGTCTAAGGAACATTCAACGACCTTGTTCCCCTTCTGCGTGATCCAGTCTCCAGTGACAGAGGACTAGGTTGGAACAGGAGAGGAAAAATGAACCCTGGCTACATTGTACAGAGGATGCGGGAGCAGAATCAACATGCTTAGCCTTCCTAGTGGCAGCGAGCACAGGCTTGCCCAGTCAAAAGGGAATGTCACCAAGTTGTAAACACTTCCTTTCAGGAAGAGAGCACTTCCTTAATCCTGGAGCAACCCTCTTGGTCCTTGTTTTCGACCAAACAAAAGCAGACAGTGGCCTGGTTTCTTTACCGTTCGTCCAATGAGAACAAAACCATCCACACCCATAGCCTGAACGTAGTCTATGAGACACGGACAGATTCACTTCAAATCGACCCACAGCAATGACTTCAGACTCACATTATACAGCTCAAAGTAAACAAGCTTACAAAACACGTTTAGAGCTGAATAGCTGCCATGGAATACCATGAAGGAAATTGGGCGGCACATTCAGTAGCGGAAACACAGAGGTCAACGGTCTAACTCCAACTGGTTTACTCCTACTGACTGATACAGCAGCCCAGCCCACTGCCCAGCCGGCACACATAGCAGGCCAGCACCATCAGCCACAGCACAGTTCCTCTCCACTTCAACCTCCCAGAGCACTTTTCCCTTCCGCACACCACCCACAATTCACAGGGATAATTCCTATGTGCTTCCACTCCAAAAGGTCGGAAAAAAAACTAAAACAACACCAAACATGACGAAAACCAGAGCGGTTCTTGGAAAAGCAAAAAATGGTCGATTTGGCTAAAGCCTAGTTGTGTGTACCCAGGGATGAATGCAGTCCTACTGTTTCCAGTGAGTGACGGTTAAAAATACTCAGGCTTCACTCAGATTCTCTTTTTGAGCCAGGGGATGGAATGAAACCTCAGGGAACAATTTGTTTCCTTTTAATCAGTGTGCCCTGACGATCTCCCTGCCCATCAGACTTCTCCCCTCGTAGGCACTGCTACACACTGTCATTAAACTAAACAGTGCCATGTGTCGACAAGTCTCAAAGCTATAGTGTCTTTAACTACTAGGTTATAGCATCTAGGCTAACGGGCACCTGATCATTAGTAGAGTCACCACTGCAGCAGCAGAAACAAAAGATTGTACAACGTGACAGCTTACAGGCTGCTAGCCTGCTTTTTCCTCTCACAAGTTCAAATACATAAACAAATATATATAAAGATTCTTCTTGCTACTGCTTTCTGTCAATCATTTTCAGGAACATTTGATGGTGATCAGGATCCTCAATCACATACTGAGCTAATAGTCAAATGAAGAGCAGAACATTTCAGAGCTCTGTCCTCTAGTCATTCCACCACTCCATCCTGTGGTCATCTCCGCCTGGATGACATCACCCTTCCCAAAACAGCAAGCTCTTTTGGCACGGGACCAACAGCACACTGACTGTCTTCCTATCCGAGCAGCCTTCCAGGATTCCTGTCTCAGAGGAAACGACCACCTACGAGTTCCTGTTCCAGAACCAAGTCATGTTCATAATCTTTCTCTGAATGAATTGTATTTGATTGCACTTGAAGAACTCCTCATAAACTTGAAAAACAGTGGCTTGAGTACAGCTGGTGCGACATCCTCAAAAAGCTCTATGATATTCTAGAACACCTCAGAGAACAATACAATCGACATCAAACATTGAATATACAACTCTCATCCCAGAAGAACAAACAGTGCTAGCGCCAGTACATTATAGACCAGCCTCAGCTGTAATTATGGACAGTGTGTCCATATCAACTCACAACTACCGGGGAGTTTGAAAGCAATTATGATAATTGTGGGGGGGAAATGATTAATTTACTCAGTGTACACTATGTAACAATGAATGAATCATTAATCATAATTAATAAGGTATTCAGTTCAAAGGCTATGTTACTTTTCCAAAATAGCTTTAACAGGAGAGGAAAAGTTCAAATTACCTGATGCAGACAGCTCTTGGGTATATGACCTCAACAAATGCTATTCAATGCCTGGGAGCTCTTTCACACAGTATGTGGCAAAGCTATTAAAATAATTGAACACTTTCTATGCCATAACCTTCACAGGGTACTTGACTGTGGATTAATTTACCGTAATATACAACTGAAAGTTAACCTGAACTCATTGTTTGCATATGTGCCACATTGAAAGCAAGCTTCCACAAACATCTAAAAAATGTTCACTTTAAGCACCTAAATCTCTGTCTGGCATAAGAGTATTTTTAGGCAACGTTTGTCAATGTCTTCCATGACACTGCTAAAACAAGAAAGCCTGTTCGATGCTTGTGGAGGTGGGAAGTGAAGGGCATTTCCTGCTCTGTAGTGACATTCAACTATGCTTGCTATCACACCTACCCACGCTTGCTATCACACCTGCGCCTCACAGGATGGGTTCTGCTGCGTCCGTCCAGCCACGAGGGGGTCAGACAGCCATGTTTACTTCAGCTTTGACATTTCTTCCATCGCCAGCAGAGATGAGAGTGGGATGTCAGGACACTAAGAGCTGACAGGATTCGCTAATCGCATGCCCCTACAGAGCGGGATGCCAGGAGCCAGGGCTTTACGACTGCGGGGAGAGCGAAGCTGAGGAACGTTCAGCCATCCACTATGCCAGACCAGTCAGACACGCTGGATTTAGCCACCCTGGGAGATTGCAGCTGGATGAAGGGTGTGTGCTGTACCCCGCATCAAGAGAATCTAATTCAATCACACCAGAAAACATCAGAATAGATTGAGCATAACGCCATCGTGTAAAGGAAACCTCGCAAGTCATTGGATGTCTACTGCAAGATAAATGAAAGAGCATCTAAACCCCCATGCGCTGTTCAAAGGCACTCCTAAGCCAATTACACACAACTGTCCCTTCAAGGACTCTGCTAAACGACACCTGATTGGCTCCCAGTGCCTCCTCTGATTCCATTATCAGAAATGTGATCTGTGTTGCGGAGGCGAGGCAGCTGATGCCCACTTGTGGCATTCATCTCAAACACAAGGAGACAGACACACTCTCCACAGACATGAGAGAGAGAGAGAGAGAGAGAGAGAGAGAGAGAGAGAGAGAGAGAGAGAGAGAGAGAGAGAGAGAGAGAGAGAGACAGAGAGAGACAGAGAGAGACAGAGAGAGACAGAGAGAGACAGAGAGAGACAGAGAGAGACAGAGAGTGAAAAGGAAAGAATACATGAGATGTCTGAAGTGGAAATTGGTTTCTGAGATAGTTATTCGAGTCCGGTGGGAATGGGTCTCAAGCACAGGCCAGAAAGAAAAAAAACATAAGCAGACCTGAGACTCTCAAGGTGCAAATATGCTTCGCTGCACTTTGGGCTCTATAGTGCAGGCTGTTCTGCTTTCCATCACCTGGGGGGAGAGACGGTTAGGAAACAAAAGGTTCTAACTAACAACATAATCATTCTAAATGCTAAACTGCCAGTCATCTCTTTCATGTTCAGGGATGTGCTGAGCCAGGAGCTATTAAAAAGGACGTGGAAGAGAATAAGGAAATAACCGTGCAAGAAATCTGTCAAGCCAGATGTCTTGCTCGGTCGTACGACAGCTGTCTACGTTTATGATCCAACTGCATGCTTCTATACATAGATATGTAAACTGGTTTATGAGCTGTCCTTGGGTCCTCCCAGCTTTGTCTGTGGGAGCTAGGCGTAATGTCAATAGTACAGGCTCTAGTAACAAAGGACATGGTTGGTAGAACAGAACACAATAATGAATACAATATAATGCTGTGCCTTCAGTACTATCAATGAGAAGGTATGACTAAGTAAAGACAAGTTATAGTTCTGCACTCATGTCTATGTTGACATATTTCCAAAGTTGTGTCCGTCATCACTTTCAGGTGTCCTTGAGATGTTATTTTCAGCTGAGCAGGAGGATGGTTTAAAAGATGAGGCCCTTAATTAACTCCACCGTGGCAGGCTAATAATTGATCATCTCCCTCAACTCGCTCTACCATGAAGGTCCCGCCATGATAAACAAACAAAAAACAACAAGGGTTTGCCATAACAGCACTTCCATCAGCATGGAGATAATGGCTCTCACCGAGGTCTCTTGTAATACAAATATATATATATATCTTCATGAAACACAGCCCCTCACCATCCTTGCTTTCTTCCATGTAAACTGTTAATAATACAATGAAAGTGATTTGGAGGACTGAGATTAGGACTAAACACTATACGATGCTATTGACAGCCCAGGCATTAGGTAAGCAGTTATATAATTAGCATCCAGCAGTCAAGTAATTAAAACATCAATGGGGCTCATGCTGTAACAAGAAGGCAACAGCCTAGACTCTCTCTTGTCAGCATACTGCTCTTGAGCCAGCAAAATTGATAGAGAGACGAGAGAGAGAGAGAGAGAGAGAGAGAGAGAGAGAGAGAGAGAGAGAGAGAGAGAGAGACAGAGAGACAGAGAGACAGAGAGACAGAGAGACAGAGAGAGAGAGAGAGAGAGAGAGAGAGAGAGAGAGAGAGAGAGAGAGAGAGATCAAATGGTCAAAACTCTTAAATCACTTGTTTCAAAAAGTAGCGTTATCAAACACGAAGTTACAGGATCTAGTCCAGACACTGTCAGCACCATCCATTCCATATTCTCAGTTTGTTTTAAGGGAAACAACCTTTTAGTAGTCTATACACATGTAATTGTTAAAGATTGTCGCAAATATCTCAAATTGCTAAATATTACATTAAAATGTATCTGGTCTGGAGCACAGCAACTGAATCTAAGCCAACATGTATTTTAAGCAGTGATTTAACATTTTGTTCAGATGGCTTTATATCAATAGCAGTTTGTCTGAGTAAGCCTTGTTGGAGACTAGACAATAGCTCCTTCTGGAACATTACCTTGTCCTGTCAGATACAGAAGCATTTTTATGGTTGAGCGCTTGTGTTGCCTGGTGACCAAACCGTCTCAAGGGCAGCTTTTTGTCTTTATTGCATTGTAGCCCCCCCCCCCCGCCCCCCCCCCCCCCCCGCCCACAACAACACAAATTTCCCCACCAGAAGTCATCAGCGTATTCATCAAACATCTAGACCTTCAAAATCCAGGTCTCTAAAATGTAGCTCTGAATCCCCCATCAACTCACATTGAAATGCTATTCCTGCACATCATGTTCCTGTTTGAAGGAAGTCACTTAACCCATGCCAGAGAGTGATCTGCATGTCTGCCTGCTGCACCATATGTGCCCAGAGTGGAGAAAGGGGGGTTGAGGCAACAGTATTTTCCTGCTTGAGAATGCCATGCCTAATTGACTGCCGAGATCAAAATAAACCCCAATTAACAGGAGACAGCAGTAATCCATTTAATTAGCCAAACAGAAGCTGTTGCAGAAGAAATAAATGTTGAGTCCTGACTTTACCATTGTTTTATTCTAAAAGGAGCACGGCAACTTGATTATTCTTTACATAAATCCCTGCATTACCATCAGAATCATCAATGGGTTTGCAAAACATACTGGTACAAGACCTAGTTAAACAAAGACACATTCCACATACAAGATGCCAATTTGTACAATCCTTCCTTGCAATATACAGTATAAAAGGATTGTACAAATGTAGCCTAAATGACTACAACTGTTTCCTCCAACAACTGATTTAGTTCTCTGGCATGATGGAAAATGTTTGTTAACCCCAACACACAAACCTTGGATATTGTGTAACAGGCATCACATGCAGGAGCAAAACAGACAACGTTATGGCTACTTGTTAAACTGACATAAAAAGAACCTCTTTGGAATGGCACTCGGTGTGAACAGACCACACCTGAAAGCAGAGGAGTGGCAGGTACATGCAGGAAACAGGAAGTAGGCTAAATATGGGTCTCACACATTTTATAGTTAAAATCAGTACAGTGTTTTAATATTTAATACAACACTGGTTGGTTTGGCATCTCACCACAATACTATGATTGTGTTGTGATGTAAGAAGCTCAAAAAAGAAATACCTGGCATTGGTAATTATTGTGTCAGCGCCACAATAAAACATGGAGTTATGCAGCTATGCTGTTATCAGACCTCTTCCTCCAGTGTGAGTCGAGAAGCTGGTAGGCTACATTCCTAAGCAGAATCACACTTCATTCGTCCTTAACCTCACTGACATTGAACATCTCAAGTTTCTTTAAATGAACACAGTGTGTATGAATTCCTAGAGAGCTTGTCACTGAGCTTTAAGGCACATGGTGGAACACATTGCCTTCAAGCATTTTTGCCGTCTGTCTCTACATTTTTCTGCCGATGGTAAAACCCCACGGGGTAGACGTGAAATTGAATAATTTTAAAAATAGTAGGCCAAATGCTGTTACAAAATAACAGTTTGCAGAGCATAGTTGAAATCTATGTTACTTAAGGGTTCATACTGCTTACATCTGTTTTTGTCTATTGCAGTTTCTTACTACTAAATTGTTCTTTTGGTAAACATTTCTTAACAATAATGACAGAAATCAACAAAAATCTTTTTTTTTCCGATGTGTCCAAATGAGGTAGCTTAAACAATCAATGTGTAGCCTACCTCTCTAGTTAATACCACATGTGTGCTAATAGTGTCTGTCACGAAAACTACACGGGACCAAGTACACCTGTGCGATGTCGTTCAACCGGTTTTAACGACTATAGTTTGGAAACATTCAGTTTCAATGAGAGCAAGTAGGCTACTCTACATAAAAAGTTGTGTGCAATGTGTTTTGGACCTGCGTGGCTACTTACCTTTTCCTTATTTTCTTGATCCGAGGGAGGCGAGGTAGGAGATTTAACGCTCCCTACAGCAACAGCTTGGGCTGCTATAACACAGCTGCCCGGGGCAGAGTTGCTTTTTTCGATTGTTTCCACCTTTATGAGCCGGTGCTTTGGTGACACATACTTTATGTCCGGAGACCCCACAGAGCTCAAGCCAGTTCCAAACGAAATATTTCCGCCTGGCGTGTACGGGTCTTCGAAGTCCAGTTCCTTTTGTAGTTTGTAAGCAGCAAGAATGTCCGGCTGAGCAGGGCTCGGATAAGTGGCCCCAGAGCTTGGTTGTTGGTAGCCAGGAGTACCGGACACAGCTTCGTGTCGACAATGTCTGTAGTCCGGTTTTGGAGGCGCCGGAGGTGGTGCTTTGGTAGTTTTGAATGCTAGGTGTTCCTTGAACCATTTGGCCATGCTGCCAGTGCATTGCTCACAAGTCAGTTGAGATATTTTGTCTACCTTTCCTGGTCCTACTCTTTTTTTGTGAGCGTTGGGGTCCTTGGCTCTCTCCGACTTGCTTCGGAGTATCTCTCTTGCTCCAAGTCCGACAGAGAACCTCGCGCTAACCCAGCGCGCGCAGTCACAGGCACTTTCTGATCTCCCTTAACTCTGACACTACTGTCGCTCTGACAGCCCGACCGCTCTCTACGCCAAGCCCATGCTATAGCCCACGCAACATGGGAGAGCGCTTGTGCAAAGAAGGAATAGGCACTTCCCTGTCCCCTCACCTGAGAACATTCACTGCCATCTACCGGACTATTGTTCCGCATCTTATGCTCAACTAGGCTATATAGTTTTACCGTCATCAGCGTTTTTGTTTGTATGGGTGTTGATAAGGAAATCTAAAGGAAATTAATTTATAATTCATGGACCGGCGAGAAAATTATCGTATTCCATAATTACTCCCTTCTGTATTAGAACTCATTCCAGTACAACTGAAGGAAGATGCATCCATGACATTTACAATTAGGCTAACTAATCGTGACCACTGGAAACGCATCTGTAAATAGCAAACACCTTTCACCTGTCACCTTCCAAAACATTTGGATCACAGGCTGAGGTGGCACAAAATTAAATTGTGGTCAACACAAACTTTGCAATTCAAGACAAACCCACTCATTTGACACAATAACCAGCAACAACAACCATGGCCTTTTATGAAGCAATATTTCATTTCATATCACATCCTCCAGGAAGGTGCGCAGTGCTGCTCAGGTTAACCATGACAAAGCCCTGGGAAAAGGAACTCCCATGTATTGAAGATAAAAAATCTATTCTCTTACCCAAATATGGCCACCTTTTGATGGAAGGTCGGCAGTATAATTTTAGTCAGACATCCTTTTTATATTCCATTCACAAATGTAGCAAAAACATGAACATGCATAAAGTGAAACTGGACATATTAAAAAGACGAATATAAAGTGCTTAAACATGGGAGGTAAATCATTTAGATCCGAGCTGACATTTATAGTTTCTGAATGTAGAGTTTGGCTCTGGGTGAGGTTTCTGAAAGGCAACTGACTCCATAACACCTAGTGCTTGAATATTTGCGCTTGACTGCCAGCAGAAAAGCAGAGTTTAAAATATGCATTCCAAACCACCAAGCTCGAAGCACTGTTCAGGACCTCACTCGCCAACTGTTTCACACTACCATTACCCAAGCTTTCCAGCACCCAGGCCAGGCGCTGAACCACAGGAAGCAGACAAAATAATTCAGATACGAGAATTCAAGGTTGGGAAATTCAGGTAGCTCAAATTCAAACAGTAAAATTCAGATTTCAAAAATTCAATGATAAAAGAAACAAAACAATTTTAGCCGAAAAGAATCGAGACGAAAATATTCGAGACAAAAATATCGAGGAAAAAATTGCAGATTGCAACATCCGGGATACCAAGGATAGGTAGGGAAAACGAGCATGAATGCAATCGAACCATCTCACTTCTCCGAGAAGGATCTAGACCTCTCTCCTCAGGCCCCTCCAGGTGTAGCTGCAGGCAGTCATAAATACAGATCAATCACAGCCTGGGGTCTGAGGAGAGAGGTCAGGTCTGATGCAAGCAATACCTTGTATCCCCGGATGTTGCAATCTGATTTTCTGGATCTGGATTTTACCATTAGCTTTGAGCAGCCTGAATTTTTCTTTTTTTAATAATTTTTTGGATCAGAATTTTCCTGTTCGAAATTGAACAACCTGAATTTCTGAAGCTTTTTTCAAAAAGTTTTTGGCAAATATTTTTTCAACCTTTTTTGGCAAATATTTTTTCAACCTTTTTTGGCAAATATTTTTTCAACCTTTTTTGGCAAATATTTTTTCAACCTTAAAAAATTCAAGATTTTTATTTATTTTTTACCTCTGGAAACTTTTTTTCCCACACACAACACACAACTGTTAATATTTCTTCAAAACTTTTTTAAAAAACTTTTTCAAAAAAGTGTCCGACTGCTTGCCTCAGACCTGACCCATCTCCTCAGACCCCAGGCTGTGATTGTATGACTGATCTGCATGTATGCATGACTGCCTGCAGCTACACCTGGATGAGAGGTCTGCAGTTGGACCCATCTCGTAGAAGTGAGATGGTTCAATTGCATTCAGGCTCGATTGCCCTACCTATCCCTGGTATCCCGGATGTTGCAATCTGAATTTTGGAATCTTATTTCACCATTCAAATTTGAGCAGCCAGAATTTTTGTTCTATTTGAATTTCTGAAGCTTGAATTGTTTACATTGAAATAAATTCATATTTCAAATTTTAAAGAGGTGAATTCAAAACCAACCAATTCGGTGGTGTTTAAATTACGTATTCAATGCCTTTTAAAAAACCTAACCCTTTTAAAACATGTCACTGATTTGCGTCCTCAAGCAGACCTCAAGAAATAAATTTGGCGCTCGCTTAACCCTCTACGACAGACAATTGAGAGAATAAGGGTACACGTTACTGATGCCAGAAATATAAGTTTACGTAGCCTGACAAGAGTCTGACATGATACGAAGTTTGTACTTAGGCTACATGTGTATATTTAGAGGCCATAATGCACAAAATTCTACCTCAGAAACAACTGTTGCACCTGAAGAAGATCTAATTCAGCACTTTTCATAGAAATTGATCAGTAGTAACGTCACCCTTCACAGCTGTATTGAGTTACATTGATTGAAACAGAAGGCCGTCAACTAGGTTAAGGAAGATGACGCTGTCCAAAAGCTTTAAATGTGTTCATATCTGATATCCATATCAAATTCCATCTATGGTTTTTGGTTATTTAGGGCTACCCAGGTGTAAATCAATCAGTACATTGAACAAACCAGATGTACAGGGACAAGCTTTGTATTTTCATTGCTTGAAATTGATTATAAAAAATAGTCTATGGTCATGCAGCCTTGATTTCCCCTGGCTCTTAGTTCAAAGTAGAGTTTTTTGGGTCCTTTTTTTTTACACAGCTAATCCACATAGTTTTGTCTTTTCCGGGCACCTAAACGAAGCCGTTGTCTTCACAGAGGTGAAGAGAAGTACTGTGAGAAGCCATGGAAATTACAGCACATGTATGACATGCTTTATAGAGTTTAGAGAGCAACTGCCCACACACACTCACACATCAAAGTGTTCTCATGTGTACCCAGGGTATTGTCTGGCAATTCAGTTTCAAGTCAGGCACCAGACCAGGAAAAAAAAGAGAAAGAAATCGAGCTCTTTTGAAAACATCAATAATTCATCACACATTTTTTTACCAGGTAAATAGTGCAGCTCAGATATCCAAGTATATGTTCTAAGGCATTGATGGCATCCACAAGCCCAAATACTCATTTGGCGTGGACTCAGAGTAGAGCATGAGGAATAGCAGTAAGTTCCATCTGCCAGGTGCACAATGGTACCATCCAAGTAAAACACTTTGTCAGACATTCAAATGTTGCTTGATTGCTGATGACACAGCTTTCATATTCCTGAACTGTTATATTTTACACACTGTTATATTTTTCCCTTTTAAAAGTATTAATGTAATCCCACTTGGAAGAGGTTGTCTGTTAACATGTCCATCAACCATGAAGAGCAGGGTAGCATATGAGCCCTGTGTACAGTATTCACCACCAGAATGCTCTTCAGGTGGTAGAAACATTGCCTTGTACGTCGACTCGAGGTACAGAAGCTGTAAATATAAAATGATATAAAGCACAGCGGTGTCACCAACACACATGGAGAGGTTAGAGTAGCAATGTCCCCATGCCCACTGTTCCCACAGTAAAATCATCAATATTTCAGTGTGTTCTGGTGCACTTCCCTGCCTACTACCTCATGTACCCTCCCCCCCCCCTCCCCCCCATTTCGGCAGTCTGATTGCATTGTTTTGTCTCCTCTCCCACACCTGTCAATCAAAGAGTTGTGGAACACAGCCACAAAAAGCAGGTGGCTCCTGCCACTCAAAACCCCCACAGTGGCCATCAACTGCAGCCATAATACAAAGACCCTGAGCAAGGGAGATGAAAATCTGTATTAATGGTGGTTGTGCTCTGAAGGAAAACATGGAAAGAGTTCTAACGGGATTTATTTGTGGCCACTCTTTGGGCCCAGGTGTGCATAGATACAGTATGATCTCAGAATAATATTCTGTGTTTGTTATGAGGTCATCTCAGATTGGTGGAACCAGGTGCAGAAAGCTTGACTTCTTTCATGTCAAAGTGTATACTTTATGTGGTTATATGTAAAATAGTGGTGCATAGATGAGAAACATATGGGCACCCTTCCCACATGATTACTCCTTTGATACTGTTTTGAGAAAGTGTATTCTATGCACTCTGATAGGACACACAGAAACCTACAGTTGGCAGTTGTATAGTTAGCAACAGGACCTGTCAGTCAGGTCACCATCTCACATCCTCTCGTATCCTTTCCCCTCTCCCATTGGCAGCATTTTACCCTAGCTTTTTTTCAAGAATGAGCAACATCAAACAATCTTATCATAATTGTATAAACCTTTGAGAAGAAAATGCAAAGGAACAGTTATTAATCACTTCTATTGTATTTGTGTGGGTGAATGTGCAAAGGCTCACAATAACCCATTTGCAAATCCTCTCTTATCTTAGAAGATTTTTAACCTCTATGTGAGAGAAATCTTCTTTGTCGTCAATAAGACTGAGCCTCTGCAATATCAAATTATTCCAATATTGCCTTTTTGAAGTGATAATGCAGCATGTCAGACCTAAGGAGAACATTCCAGGCTACTAGCTGAGATGGCCTACTTTTTCCTCAGGGTTATTCGGGTTCATTTCCGCTAGCCACTTAAAAACAGATCAGTCAGATGTGCAAATCATAAGAAATGGGTTATTGTATGGCAGAATCTGCAGACTCAGTCACTGGGGAATTGATCTCCATTTAGTTATGCAATGTTGTTCAGGTTTGACACTCCCTCTGAAACTTCCCTGCCTTCCTATTGCCTCTCTCTCTGTCTCTCTCTTCCTCCCCTTGTTACACATCTGACAGCATGTCACAGTCAAACTTACAGCCTGGTCAATTATTCATGAGCTGCATCTCAAATTCCCTTTAAACACTTTCTTCTGGCCTTGTTTGCTGATTCTCATGCCAGTCCGTGCATGCCAAGCTTCTGTATTTGCTGGCATGTGGAACACAAAATGTGACATGTTACCTATTGAACCCTTTTAAGTGTGTCACTTCAGTAACGCTTCAATATAATCCTTGCACATGCCTTCCTGTTTGGGTAACAGTGTTATTCACTTACTGGGAATAATTGTGCTAGTAAGTGTGGCTAGGTGCTCATGACAAGCAGGGGCAGTCTCTGGGATAGTCTCCATGTGTTTATTTTGTCTTTCTTATAGTTATCGTTGCCGTGCCATGCTGCATGCTGAACACCCCCCCCCCACACACACACACACACACACACTCAGACTGTTTTCTTGTGATTGTGAGCTGTGACTGTGATGGATCACAGCTGCATGGTCTACAGCCCAGCCTCCCCACACTGTCAGACACAGTCAATGGTCGCAGACTAATGAACGTTTACAGGCATCTAACTCTTCGTTCCACCTCCCTATCCTAACTATCTTCTTTTAATGCACAGCTGGTATGCGACGCCATATTTACTAACATATGGGGGTCACAGCTTCGCTCATCCCTGGGAACTTGCTAATGGCCTAGATAGCTCTGCATAATCTCCATCACTCGTAATTGCTCTTTCTCTTTCTCTCTCTCTCTCTCTCTCTCTCTCTCTCTCTCTCTCTCTCTCTCTCTCTCTCTCTCTCTCTCTCTCACTCCATCCTGTGTTCATAACAACAAAATTATCATTATGTTGGTCATGCCCCACCTTGAGCACAATTTCATTATTCTGAAGCACAATTACCAAAGCTAGAATTGCTGCTGGTTAGATTCACATTGATTGCCATGTGAGGGGGACACACTGTGACTGAATCATTCCCCACCAGGGGCGTAGCCACGGGTAGGCACAGGCTTACCCAATTTGTTCTAAGGCCTACCCCAAAGACGAAAATATCTCCGAAAAATTATGCAACGAGTGCACATCGCAAAGTAAACTAGAGAGGGTACAATTTCTGGGGAAATTGTAGGGTGTGCTTGCTTGCGTCGGTTGCACAGGGGTCCGTTTTTGGATGACATTTTTACAACTGATATTTCTGTATATTTTATATAAAACTGCATACTTATTATTCATAAAGATTACAGATTTAAAAGATTTTTTTTGCTGCTCATTTACAACTGAAAATACGAGTGAAGTGTAGAATGAAATAGATTTCTTCTCATTTCCCCTGCAAGAGGCAGCCTCATCGTTGAATCAAAACGAATAAATTTGGCAGACCGGTGTAAAAATTTACCCAATCTCTATGACTTAAACGTCCTTTTAAGTGTTTCCCTTCTCGTGATATTTTAAGGCATTTACCCTACTCATATTGCATTCATTCATGAATAAAGAACCCCCTTTGAAGATTATTCTACGACGTTACCGGCAGTAGAAGATGGAATCGCGATTCAAACAGTACCATCTGCTAACTGAAAATATGCCCCCAAAAACGTAAATAAGCTTGACATTTATTTAGTGGAAAATCGCTTTCATAAAAAGCTCACTGGTAGCGATCATTGTCAGTAACAACGCCAAGTGCGATATAGCCCTGTGTGGAGAAGCTGCCCCGGTAAATTGTACAGTACAGTACACTACTGCTGTGTTCGTCTTGGTAGCGATTGCGTTGGTTGAATTTGATTTAACGTTCCGTTGTACGGTTTAGGCTGAAATTAATTATTTTCATGAACAGATTGACAAAATTTAGGCTGTGGCAATGAAGTTAAGGTTAGTAGTTAGATAGACTTTTGATTTAAGTAAGGGGAGTGCTGCATTAACTGTAAATAGTGATGTGAGAAATGCACCAAAGCGACTGAGAAAAACTGTAATGCGTGATCCTATGGAGAGCAGCAAAGGGGCAAAGTTGAGCTTCCCCGGGGAAATGTGCTCTGCAGTAACTTTGAGTATTGGAAGATGAGAAATGTGACCCGATGGCCCAGTCTTACTCTGTGGCATTGCTATCACTGTCTTGCTAATGGTTCCGTAGTGTGTTAGCACGTGCCACGGCAGGCCCGGCTGATTGGGGTCCTCAAACTGCCAGGTCCAACCGCCACAAAAAGGAAACGGTGACTGAACACCACGTTCTGCTGTCTCTGGAGACGGAAATGTCTTCATCCTAACGCCAAGTCATTTCCCTCACTGAGGGTCTTCTTTCTTTTTCGCAGCCAGGATGGTGAGATAGAGGACTAGAGTGCTCATCACTCCAGCGCTGAGAGGACGGCGCCATTATCTTCAGCAGGGGCACCGGGCTGACAGGATGCAGGAGATGACTGAGGACGCTGACAAGCTGGAGATTTAACAGTGAACACATCATCATAACTGGCACAGGCTTGGATGATTATGTTTCGGGTCGGTCCTCGTAGGAAGTTAGCTTCTCTAGTTTTTGAAGAACAAAGAACTCTTCCTCAGTGATATTTGTCAAAGTATATACATTTTGAGTAGAAAAAGTACTCATTGATTTGTTATTAATGAAATATTGGTAAACTCTGCGGGTGGCTTCAGGGATCACTTACTCTGATCTGTACTCTTATTAATCATATATTGATTTCTTGCTTACATAATTAATGTCCTGGTTGGCTGACTGTAAACTCTTAGTGTATATCAGTACCTTGTTTATCCATTAATTGTGTATTGATTTAGCACATTTATTGAAACGGTTAGTCTTAGTATTTTGAGACTAACATTAAAATGCCATACCAAACCGAGCATACTGTCTGCAATCATTATTTATTTTTATATGTTCAATGTTGGTAAAAAAAGAAAAGAAATAACAGACAGCTGCAAACGTAGATTAATAGGGCCTAATTGATTTAACTGGACATATTTTGAGGCATTAGAAATGGCATGTCTTCATATCCCTGTGTGAAGTTCCAAACAATTGTAAGTGCTAAACACATTTGCGTTGAGACTTCACATGCCACAAAACATGAACATTCTTGAGTACCTCTCTAACACCTTTCCAGACAAATTAGACACAGCTCACTAGTATTCAATGGGACTCACCCCTGGGAAATTATCGTGAGGCAATGTGCCGCTCATCTCAGTTTTATGTTCCCTGGGCAAGGACTGAAAAAACGTCAAGAAAAAAAAAAAAAAATCTAAGACCTCATCTTAAGACTGCCAGAGACTGCGAGTGCTCGACAATCACCCGGCCGTGAATGATAAATAAGTAATTTCCTAGCGGGTTTGTCTACGCAAGGGAGCGGATCCTTCCGACTCCATCGTAGCTGAGTTTTTTCGGAGGGATGATTAGATGGTGAGGATGATGGATGGACGAAGTGTGATCCCGGAGACAGGGGATGTCCGGGCCTCTCAGTGCCGGACGACTCACTACTGGCGGCCATAACCACAGCCTCATTACACTCACAGCTCAGGCTAAACTCTTTATCTTGTGACATGTTACTGAAAGGCCATCTCTAGCCAGCTGCTCGATAGAACAGCATCATCGACACCCCTCGTTTTAGAGGGAGCCCATTAGAAGCTCCATTGGAAGGAAAACGTGTTAAGAAATTCAAGGATGAGATGTGCTGCAGGTACTATAAAGAGACGGAATGGATTTCACTGAAAGGAACCGATTTAAAGTGTAGTAAAGTGTATTGGTTGGAAATTAAAAAATGGACCAGTACCCTCTGTGGATGAGCGTTACTGATCTGTGTCAGGACGTTGACTGAGAATATCTTCCCAGCATGCTATCTCAGTCCCGAGAGCACACTGAGAGACAGCAACATAGACCATTCAGAAAGTGAGCTACAGTTCACGATGTAAGCAAAACAAAAACAACACGACTACTCCAGCCTAAGGGCAAAGAGCCAAGGCAACATCAGTAGAAATGCAAGTCCAGACTGAAGCACTCAGAAACGTCCGACTCCTTTGTACGAGTATGCTCGGTCGTTTTCCTGATGTAAAGGCACACGTTTCCTCCAACTGCAAGCCCAGAGCTTAGCTTTACAGAGTAACAGCCATCTCAGCTGTAACTAGCAGCAGTTTATTGGACGTGTCTTTATGTGCAGTAAAGCTCTGGAAAAAGCTCCCGGCAGTTCTTACCAGTGACTGAGCTTTGCCTCAGACTTCTATTTCTCTCTACTGACAAGGGATGGCCATAATTCTAGCACTGTTACTTACCAGCAGTCTGGGGAGGGCTTACATTTTTCTATTTCAGCTCTCTGTGCTTCATACAATGGTGAGTCTACCACCCTACACGTGTCTGTCTGACAAGCGTTGTTCCTTACGGCGTTCCATGTATAGGAATGACTAGTGTGAAGGCATGTCTGTATGTAGATAATGTACCCGTGGAAATGTGTTTCATGCAGTGTAATTGCATCACTTATTCCACCAATTTTAGACCTCATTACGGTCACAGACTTCAGACTTTTTACCAGGTGGCTTAGAAAATGATTCTCCAAAAACATGTAGCAGCTGTATGAAGTAAAGGGATACTATAGGCTAGTGCAGCCCAATTAAGACCCCAGTGACATGAACGTTCAGATAGAGCAGTCTACTGGGACGTTCCTGAATGTTAACTACTTTAGGTGTAATTTGACTAAAGTGAAAGTAATTCTCTCTTAAGGATGAACATGCTTTGCTTTGTGTCCACCTTGGCATTGAGATGGTGAGAGTGCAAGGGGAAAATCCAGCCACAAGCATATAAATGTGTGTTGACTGGCTTGACATTCAGAGTACCAGGCTACTTCGGACACAGTTACACTGACGGAAGGATACACACCTTTTCTTCTTCCCCCAGGAACTAATCTTGTGACAGTTCGGCACTCTGTACTTTTCCCATGAGACGCCAGTGTCTGAAACAAGCTAATAACACCTAAAACTGTCTTGCACAGAGGAGGGAGACAGACAAACCAGGACGCAGAAACATAGGAATGGATAAGCCCCTATAGACGGTAGCTCTCTGAGAGGAAAGTGCCAATCAAGGCAGCTCTGCAGCATTATTTCCAGAGGACACAGTTCGTGTCTCTTCTGAGGTAGCATAATTAGCACTCGGTGATAAAAATGGGTCTCAAGGGAGCTATCCACTCACAATATATTTAATTGAACTAAATGATATAAAGGGATAAATTAAACGTGAGTAGTATTGAGCTTGCCAGAAAAAAAAGAGAGTTCAATCAAACTGTTGTAAAGGGCACGGTAATATTCTTTTTAGTGTTCATCAGATAATGGGTGTCTCTTGTGAAGGCTGAGAAGGGAATTATACAGCCACAACCTCTCTTGAGGGTGTGTGTGCATGCTAATGACCTCTCACTAGGTAGCCCCAACTCCTCGGTGGGATCCACCAACTGCCATAGCAGAAAATCCCAGGACATACTCACACACACCTAACACTTAAACACACACACACACACGCACGCACGCACACACACACACACACACACACACGGTATAGGTACATGCAACAGGAGCAGGTCAAAGTGAGTCTCACACCTTGTCTCTGTGCTCGCCTTCATTACCTTCTTCCTCCAAAATCCCCCCTCTGGTCATGAAGGACTCTTCACGTCCCACACACCCTTCTAGTCTCACACCAGCCTTCACCACTCACTGTGGCTGTCTGAGGCACCTTCTAGACCCACATTAACACCTAACCACCTCTGGCTTCCCACTCTGAGGAGAGGATCAGCTTTCTATTTGTGTGTGTTTGTGTGTGTGTGCAAGTGTATGTTCATGTCGTATCTTGTAGCTTACAGTGAGAGGTTCCCAGACAGTCAGAGTTTAAGTGCCTTAATGATAATGCAATGTAGGTGTCAGGCAATCTTTTTTTGTGCCACTTAGGGGTCATTTAGAGTCTAGCTTTCAGATCAATAGTCTGGGCTTTTGGAATTATTTACATTTACCAAACATCCAAGAGCATGTTTTTCTCCTCAATTATCAGTAAATGCATGAAGAGCTTCGCCGACAAGACCAATGATTTGGGGTCAAAGAGTGGTTTTAGTGTACTTATTGTGCAGTTTAGGGTGTCAGTTGCATATAGTGATGGGTGAGTCATCGTGGATGTCATTTTAAATGGGTTGATGTAAATTGAATCATTTTGAAAAATCAATATGTGGCATGTTGTGTTTTTATACAAAATGAGCACTTTAGTTGTTGTGAATGCTTTTCGTGGTACTTAAAAATATGACAACATACATTTTAGCACAAAAAAATAATGGAATGATCCTTATATCAGGGCAGTACATCACGTAAAAGATCCCTCAGAGCTTCACACACTCAGAGACACACACAAATATACCACACACACACACAGACCAAAGGGTGTGGAGAGAAAGTGAGATAGTGTAGCGTGTCTTTGATTTCAGCGACTCCAAAGCCCTGCCAAGCCCCGTTGCACCTCGCTCCAACGCCCCCCCCCCCCACCCCTACGCCCCCAACACCTTTTCCCACCCTGTCACAGGCAAGAGAGGAATACAAACCAACCCCCCCAACCCTGAAGCAGAGCACAGCCCCCTCCCTCCCTCCCTCCCTCCCTCCCTCCCTCCCTCCCTCCCTCCCTCCCTCCCTCCCTCCCTCCCTCCCTCCCTCCCTCCCTCCCTCCCTCCCTCCCTCCCTCCCTCCCTCCCTCCCTCGGCTCCTTCCATCCCTGGCTGCTCTCTTCCAAGGACAGGCAATGACATCCCCCTCAATGAGAGAAATGTGATTTCGCCGGATGCAGACATGATGGAGAACACAGCTCGAGGGATGGAGATAGGGGTGGGGGGGGGTGGGGGGGATAAGAGGCGATGCGGGCAAGTGTGGCGGGGGTGGGGGGTGGGGGTGGCAGGAGCTCTGTGATTGAGACTTAACTGCATATGTTTGACTGCCCCCCCCCCCCATCACCCCGCAGACACACTTCACACTCTGAAAGTCATCCTATTGGCCATCCTGCCTCAGTGACTTCTGTCAGACACCATGGTTAACAGTGGATGCCAATGAGAGTAAGAGACAGTTGTCACATCACAACCCATCAACCCAGTGTGAAGGAACCTCGGCCAGGCACAGTGTTAGCCTAGCCGCTAACAGAAGGGATAGTCTCTGAGGGTGTCATGTCATTGTTGCCATACTTTTTTCTTGTTGTGTGCATAAATCTATGGACAGGCATTCATATTTGGACCATGTCCAGTGGTCAATAAACAGTAGAGTTCGGGCCAGTGCATGCTCGCCTATCTGGACAGAGCACATGGGGTTTGTGACTGTCATCGATGAAGTTATTTAGCTCCAGAAGGCCAAAGCTGAGAGGTGATTAAAACCAGAATAGAATGTCAAGCCTAATAGATACAGAGAAGGCCACAGGATGAAGAAAAGAATGAGGGGAGAGAAATGGGGTGGAGGGATAAGAGAGAGAAAGAGGACTGGTAGGAGGGATGACAATGGGGAAATAAGGGATAGTAAAATAGTTGTGTGTGTGTGTGTGTGTGTAGACACTGGGGAATGAGCAAGATTGGCGTTACCATGGCCGGCTCTATTGCAGTTGTAATTACCCAGACTGGAGAGGAGAGGTAAGTGCACCTGACACAAGCCCCTACACTGCAATACAGACCCTGTTCTCTACCAGACTGCAACCATATGGACCCTGAGAAAACACACACAAACACGCTCTGTGCCCTTACAGGATGTCAGCTGCAAAGGAAACACATCACCTATGATACATATCTGAGATTCTCCATGTTCGGAGTCTCTGTAAGACAAACCATCCTGTCGTCTACAAGCCCGTTGCCTTGCAAACCCATAATGGTTCCGCTCTGTGGCATTTGAGAGTAAAGCGCAGTGTGCAGAGCCAGAGCGCTGTCTAAATGCAGGGAGACAAGCTTTATGGCATGACCTTCTCCACAGACATCCCCTCCCTCCCTTCCTTTCTCACTCCATCCCCCCCCCCCCCTCACTACCTTCTTCTTTTTCACCTGCCTTCTCCCCTTTAAGTCTGTGTAGCCATATCTGAGGCTCTGGTGATTGTTTCCAGAGATGACACGCGTGTCACGCAGTTGGGCTGTCCTTGACCAGACCACACTTCACCCCAGGGCCAGCTGGGGGGGGGGGGGGGGGGGGGGGGGGGGGGGGACAGAGGAGCAGTCAAGGGAGCCGTAAACTCACACACACACAGATTTATATTCTCTTGACATATATTCATTGTAAGGTTGTTTTTTTTTCACGACAGTGTAGAGTGTACGCAGTGGGATTACGTTTTGTTGAAGGCGTCCCTATGTAGTGGCATATCCCCAGTGAACAAACAGTAAATAACCATGGATAGGCCTGGCATCGAGCTCTCAGATCAGGCACAAACTTCATCCGCTTTCAGATCGCTCGGGGATGGCGTCGCGGGGGGTTGTGTGTGGGGGGCGTCCGAGCTGTGAAGCAGCACGCCGCTCACTTTGTCCCCTGCCCCTGTCTGAGGGCTCTTGCTGTGACAGCCTGGGGCCGGGGTGAAGCCAGAGGTCTGGACAAGTGACAGGTTCACACGACTTGATGCTCTGCATGTTGAGCAGACCACACAATGTGCCGCTCACCTGCAGTGCTCTCCAAATCTGCCTCCCTGTCCTCCCTTCTTTCATGGATATGGTATATTTGAACTGAGCAATGAACTGCATTTTGTCATTACAGATTGATTATTTGTCAATGTATATGGCTCAATGACAAAGGCCGATAATAAGAAAGGTCTATTTATTTAATCTGTGCTATTTTCAGGCAAAATGTCAATTATCAGACCTATTTCTACTACAGTATCTGCAAGTACACATGGATGTGAATGCGCACACACACAGAGACATCAATTCCCTGATGATGAGTAAATGTCAGTAGGCTGCAGTTTTATAAATTAATTTAGACTTCAGACTGTGGAGAGATGGATGTTCTCTAGCAAAGTGAATCCCAAAGTGACTGTTACTGGTCTACTGCAAGGAGAGCAATCAATTTTACCATCCGGAGCAGTGAAAGGAGGGAGTGACTGCTGGGTTATGAGATGAGGGCTCGATGAAAATGCACCAGGCAGGGAACCAGTTTCCTGATGTTCCCTCTGTGTGCTGTGCAACCGGCTTCCCCATGTCCCCGCACAAGTCTCCATCATGGCCCCTCGCCCTTGACTGCCTCTGCCCTGGTTACGAGCCACTCCAGACAGCCATCAAGCCTCCAGGTCCGAGGCTCCCGCTCCTAACCTTATCTGATGACTCCTCTCTTGGCGCAGAGATTGAAATTTCATTACCCTTGCAGCTTGGAGAGATTGACATTGCTTTTCATGTCACACTGTGTATCTGAGCAAGGAGAAGAACAAAGCACAGATTGTATTCTTATTCATACAGTACCTTATCGCTCACGAAAACAATGTTTATTTGTGATGATGATTCAGGAATATTCACATTATAGAACAAAACAACGATCAATAAGGATGACGCATGAATATTCATCATAGATAAAAGCAATACCTGTAAGGGCTTTTATTGGTCTAGTAAAATGCCCATCTATTTTAGTGATGTGATTCAAACTTTGGTGGGCCATTTCAATAAAGCCGGAGAGTAATCAAAACAGATCAGTATTCCTCTGAAGTCCCTTCCCTTTTATTAGCAATCTCATAAAAGTGACTATTTCAAATAGGCAATTGACTTGCTGTCCTGGCATCGGGTTTTTAATCTGGCGTAAAAGCCCATTTACAATAAATAAATCAGCTTGCATGATGTCATAAGCAACTAAAGGGGACGGCAATGCCTTTTCTCTTCATAGGAGCTGTGTGATTACCTCTGCTTGTATTCCCATAGATGAATATGTTTGCAATTATGTAAGAATCAATCACGATCCTTATCTACCCCTGTTTTGTTGAAAGTGCTGGACCGTTTCCGTAGGGACGGAGGAACATACAGTGTGTACACTGGCAAGTCTCGGTGTTCCTATGCAAGCTTGGTACACTTTCTCAAAGTCATCCAATTGACCTGACACAGAGGTCCCTCCACCTCGACGGGTCTGCAGGCCTGTCTGAGTCTGCCTCAGGGACCGGGCTAGACTGCAGCCGTCACTCTGCACACTAAACACCCCCTCCTGAGGCAGCAGGGGAGAGGCGGGCAGGGAAACAGGGCAGGCAGGCGAGGAAGAGCGCCAGCTGGGAGGCAGGCAGGCGGGCAGACAGGCAGGTGGACAGACAGCAAGGAGGAAAGGTAGCTTCGGAGAAAAACAGACAGTGGTCAGACGGGCAGAAAGACAGGCGAGCAGGAAGGCAGATATCGTTCTGTTGAACAGCCTGTGCTCATGTTCTTGCACACATGCCCACACACACCTGTTCATGCCCACACATATAAAGTGCAAAACTGCGGGATTGGACACCCGACACTCTTTTTCACACATACACATGCTTGCACCCACACACTTTTGCTTCACACAAACGCACCAGTTATTAATGAGATGACACAAACAACTACTATAACCGTGCACACACACACACATTTCCCTTGATGCTGGTGGTGCTGTGTCTAGTCATCACTCTCTGTCAGGCTTGCTCTATGTACACAGCCTGTGGCCTGTGGGTGGCTATGATGGCAGAGCCAATCACAACCACTGTCAGCAGGCCAGCCCAGAGTGTGTCAGCCCCAACATCCTCATTTATTCATCACCCCTTTCCCTTTCCATTTCTGTCTTTCTTTCTATATTTCTTTCATTCTCTCTCTCCCAATTTCTCTCTTTTCTTTTCTATCCCTGCTACATAAGCGGCTGCTCTGCCGATGATGTGAGCTGACTCCTAAAATGTACCTAATTGAAAGTCCTGGTGTTACTTAATTCAATCTGACAACAAATCCCATTTTTTCCCTCTTTATCCATACACCGCCTATCTAAACTCAGAAAGTCTCAGGCTTCAGTTATCAAAAGATCAATCACGAGTCAACCTGTCAGGGGTCTACCCTCCACAAAGATTGATAGAATGTGTCTTGATTCTGTTGCTTGACAAGTGGTCCAGATTGAACTTGACATATTTGACTAATGGTCCCGGCGAGTGTTTTGACGAGCAGTTATTACACCGATGGAAATGGGCTCAATTAACATACTCTATTCCCACTTGAACATGAAAACAGTTAGCCTCTTGATCCAGAGCCATTGCTGTGCCATTGCATGGACCACATCCTCCTGATAGTGGTCCATGCACTGCCAACTACTGTCAATATGTCACCACCGCTGGGTAATGCTCCTACTGTATCTCCCAGGGTTGGACAGCATCAGTGAATTTATATGTCTCTTGGGGCTTACACCGAGAACCTCTTTCAGAAATGAGCTTTGACAAAGTCCTCGCTCTAATTCTATAAGCATCATCCACTTCTTCTCTCCGCCCGGGGCTATCAGCATAACGGATGCCTGGAGGAGCTGCCCTCTGGCCCCCATCCCTGCCGCAGAACCCCCCCCTCCCCACACCGCCTGAAAATCAAATACACTTAATGGGAGGAGGAAACATTACAGCTGTAATCGAACCCAGAGTGGGAAGGAGTGTATTATCCTTCATCCACCCCCCACTCTGTGGAGAGGAGGTTCAGAAAGGCTGATCAGACATAACCGGAGCAGTCCTTGCCTTACATCACTCCTTCCTTCAGTGTTTATGTGTGTGTGTCTGGACCCTCTGTTCTCACCACACTTCCACACACAACCCCACCCCCAGCCACTGATTGGCCCAAATGGCTTCTGTCAGGAAATAGAGTGCATGGCCAGTGGATCAGGTTCTCCTTCTGACTGAGGAGAGAGCAGCGTGAGTGGAACGACTGGAAGGTGCTCCTCTCACCACAGACTGGCTCTCGTTTCATGGTACGGTGTTCAGAGGGCAGACTCAAGGTGAGGGAGCTAGGTTTATCAGGCTTAAGATGCCCTGTTGCTTTGGTGGTAAAAAACACGTAAATATGTAATGTACAGTACATTAAGTATACAGTTTAGCGTAAGTATACAGTAAGTATCTGAGAAGAGGCAGTATTAGGGTAGGATTAGAGTAGACTTCCCTCTGCTAATCTGGGTTTGGCTGTTTTCTGTACCAGGAATGGGATGGTTCAATGCTGTGTCATCCTTCCTGTCTCTCTCTCTCTCCCTGAGCCCCAGCAAGGCAGCCTGGCGTCAGTATCCCCCTCACCTCATCATCCAAGCACATTAATACATTAACAATAAATAATGAGGAAATCCATTGAAACAGACTTTGCATATAGATAGCCTACTTAAGGGGGAGACGGTCATTAACACAAAACTGCAGGGAGTGGCTAGCAATTAGAATCCCACCCCCATTCTTTTTTTCTTCCAGTGCCGGGCAGGAAGGCAGGAAGGCAGGTGGGCAAGACGGCAGGTGGGCAGAGGGGCCAGTGTGGCAGGAAGAAGAGGACGTATGCATATCTACACCGTACCCACACTCACCCCTTCCTCCGCTACGTGGAAAGGTCCCTAAAAGATTACAGCCACGCTGGGAGGAAGCAACTCCCAGTGCGCAACACCTTCTCATGTTGGTGGATGGGCAAACAGATCCATCGTAGATGTCACCAGTAAAAGTTAGCAGAGAGGATGTATCTAGGAAAACCAAAAAAATTGTCATCGCGTGGTGGCAGGAATGGATGTCAAAGCCCAGACAGTCATAAAGCCTCGGGTGACACACTTTCCCTCAGATTCATTACACATATGACAGGCTCTCGGTAATGAAACTCTATGCTGCTCTCTCTCCTGTCTCTGAGAGGGCTCCGTGTCCAGCCAGGAGAGGTGTCCTCGCACTAAATCACCTGAGCAGGGCCACAGGGCCCCGTCAGAAGACAGCTGAATGGCCAATCCCTTGCCAGCAAAAGGAAGGAATTATCCAGCGTCCAGCTAATTACCCAAATCACAGACAGCGGGTCATTAAATATGGGCTAAATTAAATATCATGGGCCTTCGTGTACCATCCATCAGGATTCCGGTTTCCTTTCCTCTTCGCTGGATGTGAGTCATGCTGATTAGTCTGCGGAGTGGGAAACCAGGGTCTCATTTATGAGGAACAGAAAGAGTGGATGGGAGGGTGTCCCTGTTTGGGCGCATCGGATCTACGTTGGCCATTGGCTGACTAACGGACGGTAACATGCTTTTGGCTGGCTGGCTTGCACATTCCCATACTGCCGTGGCCACTTAAAATCTCCTGCTGTCAAGAGCAGGTCTTGACATTGGTTGTAAAGGTTGTCATGGCAACAGTGGCTTGTTAGGGATGTTTATGCAGGGGAACCTGTGGTTTGCACTTAGGGTAGAAACACATTCACCATCCTCTGGCAATATAACTAGCATCAAGCAACAGGGGGACACTGAATGCAAAGATCAGATGGCATTACTCAAAATTGCATTATACAATGCTAACGTGTAATGTCTACCATAAAAGTTGGTGCAATGTATTTAGAGTCCCTAAAGCATATTTACACAATAACCCTGTTAAGTAGGTATCATTGGATACGCGAGTTATAAACAGGCCTATGTGAAAGTGTGAGAACAGAATAACGGCACATTAAATCTCCTCAGCACATATCGGCTGAACTGAGAATCCCATTCACAGCTGTGCTTGTCAGTGGTTATAGAACTTCCCACCAATCTCTTGGCTCTCGTCGTATCAATAATCAAGCCAAACAGCTGTTTTCTGGAGGCTGAGTGGAGGCACAGGGTGGCAGGGGAGACAGAGAGGATGTCCGCCCCCTCCTCTGGAGAAGCGGAAGGAGATAGAGATCTGCCAGCCAATCCTCCTTTTCCTTACCCACCTCCCTCAGTATCAGGATAGATGGCTGCGGCGCTCCCTTCCCAGGCCTCTGATGAGCCCCCTTTGTGAGGCCCGAGGAGGAGACCCTTCTTAATGGGATTGCTCTCATCCTGGGAGCGCCGATCTATCGACTGCCTTCAGTGAAGGAGGACCCCCATTGTGAACCGAATGAACTCAGAGATTGATGACGCCGGGTTCGGTGGGAAGCCGACCCACCCTCGTCTTCCATCTCGCCCAAAGGCTTTAAAGGCGGGTCTATTTGGAGGCATAATTCATATCAATGTGAAAATGAAGGGCTTGTGCCAGGTTGTCAGAGCACTAGTATAATGTTAACATTTTTCATGCTCAAGAAAGAACAGCCTGGAGAATCTAATTGGGAGGCCAGGTAACACAATGTAATGTATATACAGTATTTGCTCTGTCTTGAGGGCATATTGCATTCCAGGCTATAAAGGCAGCATAACACTGACAATGGGAGGGAAGAAAAAAACCTTCCATATGTCAGCACAACAACAAATGGCCCTGCATAAACTTTCAGCCCCATGCCTTGCTTCCTGCTCGGGAGAAATGATAGCTGCTTTAATTGAAAGAGTGTCAGAATGTATTTTTTTTCCTTTAAGAAGGCAGAGACTGAACGATTCTTTATCTGCAGGTGTCAGGGCATGTCTAACAGCCCTGTAATACAACAGGTCTCCTCTGGATGTTGGTGTGGACGACCAGACAGGCTGATAAGATGCTTATCTCTGCTGATGGCACATCGTCTTATCTCTTCTATGGCTGTTAGCCAGCCACACAATGTGACTTATGCAGGAATCTCAACACTAGAGAGGAAAGGAAGCTAACATTATTGTCTGTTTGTTTGTTGTTGTGGTGGTGCTTGTACCCTGTGTCATAACGCCCAGTAAAGACAGTTCCATCCTGAATGCTAAGGATATATACTGGGCATTACACCAAAATTCATTGATGTACAGAAATATCTGCATTATTCAATTAATGTATATCATTTTAATGATTATCCTACATATGTGTATAATGTTTGGTTTACACAAGGTTTACACACAAAACAGATCCTCTTTTGCTGTTCTTCAGTGCTGGACGATGCCGCACTTGTCTTTGGCTCTGGCTGTGTCACAAAGGCCATTTTAACCAATATAGCCTTCCCATTCATCAGTCATGTGAGTGCTCTTCAGTGCACACCATCCATCTCCCAGCCTGCTCATCCTGCTCCTGCTCCTCAAAAGAGACGAAAGACAGAGGAAGAGGATAAGGGGTGGGGGGTGGGGGAGTTTAACTAGCCCCACGACCTCCATCCACCCCCCCAACTCGCCACCCCCCTTCCCTCTTCAACCTGATGAAGCCATCAACCGACCCCGAATCCAGATGCTATGCCTCATTAGTGGAATATAGGATTCTAGATCCTAGGGCTAGCCTTAGAGCTGGCCAGTAGAACAGTCCAGGTTTGGAATTCTCTTCTGTGAAGGGCCACAAGTCATCATGGTGGAATGGCCTGGGGGAACCAGCTGTTCTCTCTCTTAAATGTAAAAGAAAAGAGGCTTTGTTCCTGCTTATCTCTCACAAATAAGCTTTTTTCATTATCGGACTGAGGTGCATTGAGAAAGGGAGAAAAGAAGGCCCTATCTCCAGTTTAAATCAATGTCCTAACAATAAGTCAGTTCTATCTCTCTGCTCTGTGGTTTAGGTATTGGGAATCAGAATAAGACAGATAGTCTACTCCAATGAGCTCATTGCCCTCCTCGTTGATCTGCCAGTGCAATTGTAGCCTGAGCCCAGACAGAGCTGCATCATGTAGCAGGTAAATAACCTTCACTCACTGCCTGTTACCTCACAAACACCCAAATAAAGGTGCAGTCAGGAACCTTCGGAGATCACCAAAGCATGGAAGGATGTTCAGGAATATGATCCTTTTGTTCTGTGGGCCTGGAGGTGGAGGGGTGACTTTCTGCTACAGTACCCTCACACAGTATTGAGTAAGCATCTGAAATGAATCATAACCCCCCCACAGTGGAAATCTATTTAGTTTAGCCCAGTCGAAGCCTGTGCAGGGAAGCACATCTCAACAGGGAAACCTCTGATCATTGGACAGTCTAAGATGAGGGGTAAAGACGTGACTATCCCATACAGATTATTTTGAATGGTGTGAACAGCAAAAAACTTGTTTACTACAAAGACTGGTCTGGTTTGAAATTCATATGAAATGAACAGAAAGGAACGGTATAATAGATGACACACAATCAGCAAATGGGATTGCCTGATTGCCTTTTAGTGTAATTTATGCATTCTATCTTCCAGAGTCGGAGAGGCAAACCGGGAATACATTTGAAATAACTTCAAGAATAGCAACATGAAAAAAACATGAAAGTCATGAAAGATGTTAACTACAATCACACAAACTTAAAATGCTGATTTGGGTATGCTTAATGTAACAGGGCACACATCCTTTCCAGCGTGGAAGTATGCAACAGGAATAAAAATCATGCAAACTACGCCATCCCTTGCAATGCTGATAAAAAGCAGCCTGGAAGCGAAATAATAATTATTACAGAAAATACTTACCGCATCTCTCTCACTCTCTCTTTATCTTGGCAATAGGTCATGCGATTCAATTGAGATTCTGTGTTGTGTCCCAGACATCTGTCCAATATTCACTTGGGATTTATATCCATGCCCTGGAGGGTTGAATCTGTCATCAGCGGTGCATTGAGACATTCAGTTGCAAGGGCAGTGCCTCTAGTGACAAAAACACACATACACTGTCCTCTGGTCATACACAATCAACGTGATCTAATATTGAATTGTATCTATCTACTGATACATTTGTTTGTCCCTCTAAGACAAACAAGGAATTCATTTGTGGTCTGTTTATAATGTGCATACATCACTTTTTCGTCAGGTGGACCTTTGCAGCAATTTCTTCCACAATACTTCATCTGGAGGAAACAGCGGTTTCTCACAGACACTTTAGGCACATGTATAAGAGAATCAAGAGGAATGACTAAATCACTGTCCAAGGTTATTCAATCTTTACCCTCGTTGCCACTGGCCATTTGTTTCTGTTTCTTCCAACCCCCAGTTTATGCGTCAGGGATGTTTTAGCCAAGAAATGTGACTTTAATTTTACAGCCACCTGGGTCCCTAGTGCCTTGGACAGGATTTTACCTTGGTCTGATGGGTCTGTTGTGCGGGGTCGACACCTGCCTGATTGCTGTCCAGCTGTTCCTCTGCAGCAGAAGGTCTCTGAAAGGCACAATGGGATTGGCTCCTTGGTCTCGTTCATGGCCCTCTTTGTCAGCCGGAGGTTACTGTTGCTGCCCCATTTTTCTGTCTTTAATTTGGCCTGACAGGGTAGATTACCAGGAAAGTGATGAACACTGCAGTCCACTCGCTTCACGGCCACGGCCAAGCCCTGTATCAGTACCATCTTAATGACATGTGAGCAAAGATTGTACAATTTATAATCTAATCTGACAGTTTAATATTCTCGTCCTAGACTTTGCCAGCATGTCTTCAACTTCCATTCGATGCAGTACAATGCCGAACAGCCAGAGTTATTGGAAACTGAGCTTCTTCCTTGATGTACCCCCTGATCCAGGGTTATGCTTGAGCGTTTTACTGATATGTGGTGCGCAGTGCAAGTCAAGCTCTGATGGACACGACTGTTAAGCCACGGGCTATCAATCAAGTTCAGTTGATCCTCAGAGCAGGCCACAGTGAATTTAGGCCTGGCCTCAGGGTCGACATACAGGCCAGCTATAGATGGGAGAGATAGCAGGAGAGATTGGATGAAGACATGCAGTATAGTGAAGTCTGGGGTTGCCAAACTAAACCCTCAAATCAACAAAAATGACGTAAATAAAAATGGTTTCAATAATGGTCAATTACCCTTACAGGAGTACCGTAGAGGTACAGATATGGTCTCTGTCTGTCTGCCTTTCTCTCTGTTCCCTCCTTTCAGACGAACGCGCCTGTATGCCCTGCATAGAAGATTGTGATCCAGAAAAGCAATTGAAAATATCTACTTTTTTTAAATTGAAAATTAGTTTTTATTGTCTATGTCATAGTCTCTTGGAGTGGATATACCTTTTAAGTGAACAGTGACTGTTTATCCAAGGCCACTTTCCAGAGATGACTTTTAAAGGTTTTCCAAATGCACTTTGTTCTTGGTAATAGTGGTTTCTAGTGTCCATAGAGGAATGAAAACAAGCAAGCACAGTTAATAGAGGACGGGTCCAGAATAATAAGAGAATTGAGGTTTTCTATTATAACTTCAGCGCTCTACATAAGTCATTGGAGATTGAAGTCTAGCCATCAAACTTCTGAATGACAAGACATGGTTATCTATCCTCCATTTTCCCTAAAAACGTAGTACGAGTAAAGTCTGTATTTGCTCATTCAAATTAAACAATAGAATGCTGTGATATGAGATTCCATCAACCTAATACTTTTACTTGAATGTGTACTATTGAGTACCCATACAAGTCATACTGTCCATTTGCAACAGCTCCCTCTAGTGGCAAATAATTTAACTCACAACGGCAACAAAAATAGAATAGATTAGACTGCAGCACATCAGACACCACCTGCTGGCTGGTCAGCAATGTTCACATGATTATGCAAACAGACAAAAAGAAAACAAACAACCAGTGACAAGCCCACAACAGACAAGTATTTCATAAAATTCTTTATTCATAAACTTGATGCAAGTTTACAAATTACTGTACATGGTCAAAATTACCCTTGCAATGAAAAATATAAAATAAAACCAAAGCATGCTAACAGTGCATAACTTTATAACCCACCCACCACAGAATGAAGCCAGAGAGGGAACCCATTATTAGGCAAGTTTATATCTCAAGCCAATATTCCCACAACCCCTAGACTTTATGTTAGACACCCAATCTAAATAGGTGTAAAAAGAAGCTGTAACTCACTGCACAACTGACAAGACTACAGACACGGGGGCCCGAGGAGAAGCAGCACCTCCACCCAGGTTAAAGATGAGACCGTCTCGTGAGGAGGGTGACAGGGACCAGGACAGAGAGGTGGAGAGTCCTATCATCTTCACTAGGTGGAAACAACAATAGTCTGCTGTGTGTGTGTTTACTGATGAGAATTAATTTGGTCTCGTATTTCTAACAATGCGCCGGATGCAGCCGATGCTCTTCGCTAACCTGATCTCGTTAATCAGGTTTTACACTGCCGTAAAAAATCCCTTTTCCAGGACCCCCCCCCCCCCCCCCCCCCCAAAAAAAATCAACCCTATTCAGTATTCATCTTTAGACATCAACCCTATACCCACAGTTACAACAGAGCAAAAGGACTTGTTATATCTACATGCGAAAAGGGACAATTAATATCAAAGGGACAAGTTGGAGTCTGTCCTGAAAACACCCATGTAGACCAGCACTGGTTGAGGTAAATGAGTGTGTTTGGAGTCAGTGTTCCCAAAAACATCCTTCAGCACGGGACCGAACATCTGTGGAGATTGATTATGTCTGTGTGGAGAGGGGTCTAAATCAAGAATGGCAATGTCTGCCCAAAAACAATCACTTCAACCTTAGCACAACAGGCTCCCCTCTAAACAACCTGAAGGATGTTTGTCAGAATAAAACTCAGAAAGTGTGCAGTCCAAAAGCAAAAATTAAATAAAAAGCACTCTTATGCTTACTGTAATTACAGGGGAATCAAATGGTAAACCAGTTATGAAGAAATAAACAGAAAAATAAAACTAGCATCTTGTGAAGCAATCCCTTGCAAAGTCAAGTGCGCATTATGTATTCCTGAGTTTGCTTCTGCAGAGAACACAGGGGCAGGGGTAGTTATAAGTGGGCATGTCTGGACCCAGGAGGAGGTGACTAAGAGGAAACCAACAACACCATCAACATCCATGCCTATGACAACAGCTATTTATGTACTTGTACTGTAATGGAGTGAATAGTGCCATATGTCATGACTGTTACAAGTCTTGTGAGAGAAAAAAAAAAAAAGAAACTGTAAAAAAAATCTACAAAGATGTGTCTTGAGAAACTAGTGAGGTGGCTGTTACTTGCACAAACACAGGTGGAACTTAATCTGACCTACATGATACATGGTCGTTTTAAAAGGAGAACTGTGTTCTGGATTAGGTTAGCTTTAAGATGACCCAAAACGTTGATAGTAAAAGCAGGATATTAACTAGGAACATGCTAGTTCCTATGCTGGGGTTCAGGACGACATACAATGTGGAACAGCGTGAGCTCACAATCACCTATGGAGTCATATGTAAGAGCATTAAAAGCAATGCAACATACTCTTTTTTTTCTGCATAATATTCACATTCTACTTAAGACTCAGCATGCTGATGGTATGGCAGAGCTGAGGTTAAGGGTCATGACTAGGTACCATAGAGTAGGCTATGGTTGGAGGAGAGGTTTCGTCTGAACACCTTAGGCCTCAAAAGGGACTTGACCAATACACCAGTCTCTTGGGGGCCAAAGGTACAACACAATGTTCCTTCCAGCCACTCAATCTCTGCCCGTGGGTTGGTGGTGGCAGTTCTTAAGGACCAGGGAATGGCTGGGACCTGTGGACCCCGTTGATTTATACTTGGAGACTGAAGAAACTTGAAAGGAGACATGTTTTTTGGTATGGTCTCGTCACTACTGGGAAATACAATGCTGTCCCTTCTCTGCATAGCCTTACTGAGGTGCATCAAGTTTCAAGAGACAGCTACAAATAGATTCAATGTCTGGAATGCCAAAACAGCACCATCTGTGCAATTACAACAACGTATGGTAAAGAATGAGGTACCACTAGAACAAGGAATGGTGTGTTGTAGGCTGTTGCCAAATATGACCTCAGAACTCCACTTCATACAGGAAATCAATAAACAGTAGTAGTCATTAAGCTTACATAATAACATGGTTTATGGTGTGTGTGTTTTTTGTGTGTACTTCTGTAAAAGTATCTGTGTAGCAAAGTTTGACTTATTTCTATAGCGTGACACGTCTTCAGAAGTTGTGATGGCCCTGCTATGAGTAGTCAAGGGTATACTAATGCAATTCCTGCCCACCCCCAAAGACCCACACAAGGTTACATTAAAAACAATTAGAATCCATTCTCGGAAATACAACTTTACAAGTTTACATGTGGAGTTAAATTCAACTACATTACAGTGATTAAATTCCAATTTGCCACTGCTAAGCCTGGTCATTGTCTCAGTATGTTGCTGACACTGCCCAAAACTCCAGCCCAGGAGGTAGGAGGAAGATGGAGGGGGGGGGAATGGGGAGCCCCCCCCCCTTATCCCCAACACCACCACTTATCTCAACAGGATATCCTTCACAGAGCAGCAGTCTCACCCTGGCCACAGGAGTCTGTGCTGCTCGTCTTCTCCAGTCAGGCAGGGAGTTTGGCTTCCGTAGACCCAGGGTATGTGTAAGCAGGCTAGCCTCAGGAGCACCAGCGTCCAGAGGAAGAGGAATCTTGGCATTATACAGATATTACACAAGCACGGACATGACAAAAGCCAGAATGGGGAGGGGCTGGGGGGGTGAGGTGGGGCTGGGGGGGTGAGGTGGGGCTGGGGGGGTGAGGTGGGGTTGGGGGGGTGAGGTGGGGTTGGGGGGGTGAGGTGGGGCTGGGGGGGTGAGGTGGGGCTGGGGGGGTGAGGTGGGGTTGGGGGTAAATCTCTGCTGCCCCTCTGGGAGGATGCCTCTGGTTAGTCAGGTCCAGTCTGAGGCCAGTGGGGCTCTGCGTGGTCGAGATGGATGTCCTGGCAGAGAGCCTCCGCTGGTAGAAGAAGCCGTGCCTCATCCATGACCAAAATCACAGGCAGAATCCACTCCTTCGCTCGCCCACGTGGGAATCAGCGGAGCCAGATGATATGGAGTCTAATACGGGGTTAGGGAGATGTCGCAACGGAGGACGGGGGGAAATGACAGGCGAGAGAAAAAGAGGAATGGTGGTGGAAAGGGAGGTTCCTGTACTGAAGGCTAGCTGAGGTGGTTTTTCAAGGGAGTCGTCATCAGTTTGGTCACAGAACAAGTGGAACTGGTGTGGGAGTTGAACATCCAGTGAAGAACATAACTCCAGTTAGGAGAAAAGGAGGGAAAAAATTGTCACAAAAAAAACAAAACAAAAAGAAACAAAAAGGGTATGGATCCTAAGACAGGGGGGTCCCAGAACTGACATGGCCACAATCCTTATCTAGCCGTCCTCCTTCGGGGGTGTGTACCAGCCTAGAGTCGAGAAAAAACATGATTAACTGGAAGATAAGGGACATCTGGCTTCTGCACATAAACATTCAATCTGCATATGAAATTCCTTTATACATTTGGTTTGTGCTAGATTATCTACATTATCTGCAATGAGAACCAACATGAGATTGTTGCCAGAAAGATCGGTTCAACCCCCCCAGGGTGATATATGGAGGGATTAAATATCAGTAAACAAGGTCAGAGATGCTCACTGGGTGTAACTGGAGATGGGAACACTCACCATTCTTTTCATGGATCTGGACCAGGGATTTATATGACTGTTGTGCTCTGGCAAGATTATACTGGTTCTGAAAACAACAAAAAAACAACAATTATACACCACACAAAAAGACAGAACATAGATTAAACCTCCTGTGCATATGTACAAAGAAATGCCTCGGGTTGCACGAAGAAAAAATGCTTAAAATAGCTTCAATTCTGGCAACTCTCCCGACATAATGGTTGGGCCCATCTTCAACCATCTGCCCTGCGGCGTGTTCTGCTTATCTGACTTCTCATTCCCACTGATTCAGCCCTCATCAACGGGACTGATTACCAAGTCCTGTCCGGATACTTCACACCCACTTAGCCCAAGATGATAACTTTCCAAGTGCCCCCAACACACCAGTCGTGGTGCGTTCCTACTCGGAATCGCAGGGGCTGACGCTTGGCTATAAATAACCCTGACTGGTCAGTCTGCTCTAAATTCTAATGGGAGCCTAGAGCCAGATTGGTCTCTGCCAGGAGTTGGGCCGAGCCTGGAAGTGACAGCATGAAGTGGACTCATCGGAAGCTGCAGAATTAAGAGATCAGCATCTTGTCCCAGGGAGTGCCAGGCAACCACACCCAGTAGGAGTTGAGTGGAGAGGCTTATCAGAGCAATAGCTGCCTGCTGCCGCCTGCGTGGAGGGAGAACTAACCAGCTGGCCACACACAAAGCAGAGCACAGCTGAGAGCTTTGCCCCCACCTTGTTCTACTCCACAGTATCAACATCAAGTATCGTGCACATCCCTGCAATAAACAGGAGCCGTTAGCCGCTTCTCTTGACCTTACCTTATTGGCTCCGAACTGCACTCTGGCTTTTCCTTTGACTAAAGTGGCATTGATCTGCATGATGACAGACTCTATGGAATAGGCACTGCTCCAGCCCTGCAACCAGAACAAGTACATTAGAATCTGATGCTACACCATGACAGAAGGAGGAACTGCCACAGAGTCTGGATAGTAGGCCACTTAACCAACCTGCTTAGTGAGAAGTTCCATGCACAGGGCTCCCCCTCCAAGGACGTAACTACAGAGAAAAGGTTAGAAAAACAGAACAGGGTACTTAGACGGTGGCCAACTGGAACAGAGTTCCCAGCAGCTCGGTGATCTCCTTGTTCCGCAATCACAGACCACCCGTTTTCACCGGCCAAACGCCCAGTGTGACCTTGAGGTTTTCACGAGCTGCTGACAGAGAGGGGAGTCTGGGCTAAGACCACCCTTCCCTTTACAGTCAGGAGGGGAGGAGTACAACAATGTCTGTGAAAACACACACACAGAAAGAACTCACCCTCCGGACAGAACAGGCGACGCTACCCGCACAAACGGAGGGTCAAAGGGGAAGTTATCCTGTCGGGAGCAGAGGGATGGAAACAACATTAGTACGGCCTCACAGCACCCGGAGCTTTAGGTCCAAACATGATCCTTGATTTACAAGGATCAAAAATCAAGGATGAAAATGAATGCTTTGTAGAAGTCCCACTCACTTTATATGAAAAGTTTAGCAGAATGTAATCCATCCCCTCCTTTTCCTTCAGGACTTGTAGGTCACTGTGCAAAGGGCTATCAGGATCCACCCTAGTGAAGCATACCAAGACAGAAGGTAAACTTCTATATTTACCAAAAATATTATAATGACGAACAGGCTGTAAATGTATTATGAAAATGCTATGTATATCTAAATCAATCTATGTGGAACTTCTGGACCCAGAAACATGGGTTACTCACGTCCTCAGTTTCACGTGCCATTCATAGAGGCTGTCGTTGCAAAGCTCCACAGAGTAGATCCCTGTAAGACACACCCAGTCTGATAAGACACACACACGATACGATGCATCCAACCTCTGTCTTTTCACATCAAGAGGACACAGTCCTGGGGGGGGGACGACAGAACGTACCGGTCTTGTAACTCTGGGACCTGTAGATCTCCCGGAGCTCCTTCATCAGGCGGTCGGAGGCCTGCACTGACCCAGAAACAGCCCCCTGTGGAGTCCAACACAGCAGGACAATATAACACCCCAACACACTATGCTCACGTCTCCGCACTGGGGGGGAATATTAAGATGGGTAAGCAACACACGTGAAACAGTGCCTTAAACGATCAAAAAGTTATGTTCATTCTCCACACCAAAGTGCATTCCTAAATGAACAATAGAGCCTGTTGTTTACGCCAAGAATATCCTCGGCTGGGCTGAAACACCACTGGTGTTTCCCTGCGAGGCAGTTTAAGAATTTCTGACAGATTTCAGATGTCAGCAGCTGAGCCACTGAATGCAGTGAAGAAGCTGGGGGAGGGAGGTCCGTCACACAAACTAATCTATTCACCACTGTGCACTGCCCCTCAGAAATCAGGCTCAAAGAAAACCTGGAGATAAAAATGCAGATAAACACACCGACAGAGGCTTAGACCAGTAAAAAAAAAAACAAGATATCTTGATCAACGCTACAGTAAAAAATATTTTCCTACGTCAGAAGTCACTACAGCTATGCATCTTAAGTGAGCGTAGCATTACTATGGGTAATCGTTGAGCGAGTTAAGCCCATATCATACATCCGTTACATCGTTAGTTCAACAACAACAACAACCCCTCATGCGCCCCACCCCAAAAAAGTATGAAAAGGTTGCCTTACCGAATGAGCACTTACATTCAAGTGGTCCTGCCTCTGGTTCTTTCTGATCTTCTCCAGGATAGCCAGGTTCTCCTTCTCGATCCCGTCGTCCTCAGACTTCTTCCCGTCCACTGGCTCCTCCTCTTTCATCTCGTAGTGGTCGAGGTCTTCGATGTCCTACGCGCGCACACACACCAGATAACAACAACATACACAATCAAAGCCAGCAAAGAGACCCTGTGATAATCCAGAACCATTGTTCTCTATGTGACACGAGTGAGAATGAGAGGGTATGAGTGTGTATGGGAAACGTATTAGAAAGTGTGACAGACCTCTCCCATTTCCTCCTCTTCCTCCTCCTCTGACGTGACCTCATCAGTGGTTCCATGCTAAAGAGACACCAAAAAAATATAAATAAACATGTTCAGACAGCAAAATATACACCATTACTGTGCTCTGGTTCAGCAATCAAGACTTGTAATGAAACAAACACTGAGCCAAAGGGTCCTGTAACTGAAGAGAGAACACAGCTCTGACAAGGACTCAGTAGCAGGGATGCAGGACATCTTTTCATCAGCCAAGAAAAGTCATCCTCAGTCTCTTGTCCTCAATGAAACTTTTCGCAGTCCTGTAAAAAATAAAATAAAAATAAAAACGACCCTGGAGGATTTAGACTTGCCTTGCGGTCTTGCCCTACAGGCCCAGCAGGCAGGGGCTGGTCGAGCATTTCCACATCTGGGTGCTGGGGCAGGTTGTACAGGCGGCAGAGATCGCAGATGAGCCTCTTCAGCTGTTGCAAGAGCTGTGCACAGCAAACAGGGGAAAGAGAAGCCCACAGACCACGTCAACACACAGTCAGTGCAGTGACAGAGCAGGGAAGACGTGTCACAAGTAGCATTCCTCATGCTCCACACCCTCGCACGCAGCCACACATCACCAAAGGTTCGTTTTCGGGTGCACATGGGCGTTGTCTTCCTGATGTGCAGGGTATACAACCAGTCCCGGCTTTTCCTGAAATCTAGAACGCTGATTCTCTAGGACAACACACAGGGGGATGTTAGCACAGCTCTCCACTTTGAAAAGGAAACCTCTTGTCTTCTGCTGCTGGGAACTGTCACCAAACCCCTCACACAACTGGCTGAAAGAAACATTTCTGATCCAAGCAACCAAAATGTGTTGAGATCTTATTTTGTATGCAAAAAATAGTAAGAAACATTCCTTCTTTATATTGTTATGTATGTAGGATTATGTGTGTATTTTTATGCATGAATGCTTCTATTCACAGCAAATGTAGAAGAGCTGTGATATAAGGTTTTAGTGACAAAGCTATGACTCAAGTAACACTCCAGTGACCACACCAAGCCATATAACTGGGGATTAGATAGCATGGCACAGGGTGCACTCATGAGGTCAACAAGTACAAAACAACGAGTCGGTCAAACTTCCTGAATTAAACACTCATCAGAGCAAACAAAAATATGTATGGCCATTGAAACACTATTATATTACATGTACAGTAAGCTGCCTTATTCTAGTGTAATGTGAACTAAAGGATGTAATTGAAAAAAGTGCGGCGAAGATGAATTAGCACCAATTATCTGCCTGCTTTGGATAAAGCTCTGCTCAGCAGGCTAGTGTTGTTGTCATAACGCAGAGAGAATGCTCCTGCTGAGATAAAGCCTGGCCCATTAATTCTTAACCAGACTCATAGGGCCAGTCAAAGCATTCTTTTTCCAATTCAACCCATTTTCTCAAGACACAAATGTGCCTGTGCCTGTTGTGAAACTAAATTAATGACTCAATTATCCAGTATATCTTGACTTGTAGTAAACCCTATGAGACAGGCATGAGTGGGTTCACGGAAGGGAAGGTAACCATGTTTTCCAACGAAGCTATGTTAGCCAGTACACACATTTTTGCTGATACACTGGCTTATGTAGAAAGTTAATTTGATATCTTACCAGAGTGCTTCCTTTTCTCACATCATCAAGGCGCTCCAACACTTGTGTCAGGCTTGGATCATCAGAGTCCACAAACCATATAGGTGGTGTTAAAGGGTATGACTCCTGTTAGAATGGGGATGAGCGTAGAAATAAGTTGTGTACTGTAATCGTCGAGCTTGAAGTAACCCTTCACAGATACACGCAAATTCGAATAGATGTATTTTAAATATTTCATTATCTATATTAGGTGACTGTAGCGATTAACGTTTCCCTGCTATGTATACAAGACATATATACCGTCTGAAAACTGATTCTAGTTACCAAGTTAAATAACTGCGCAATCATTACGACAATGCGGATTCTAGCTTCCAAAAACACTACCAAACCATCGTCATGAGCTAAATCTAGAAAAGAATGCTAGCTAGCTTCCTTAGTTTAGGTCTAGGTCGTAATGGTGATTTTAGTCAAAAGGCAAAAGCGTATAGTGTGGAATTCAATAGGCCAAATTGACGAGCTGACATATGTCAAGCACACAACACTAGTGTGGGTTAAGGTGGACGGGTTGGTTACTAGCTAACACTCGCAGTAGCGTTAGTTATCGCCACAACCGCTAACTTAAGCTAACGCTAACTAAATTGAATCATAACGAACAATACGGGTCTTTTGCATGTCTTGGACCGAGTCCCTTGATAACTATAATTCTTATTAAGAATCTTAAGTTTCATTAAATGTTCCAAATAACGTAACGACAGGATTCAAGCCAGTCTTTCCCCCTAGTTTAACTAGCTAGCGTAGCTAGCTTATTCGTTAGCTTGACTAGTTTAGCTAAGCTATCAAAGTGACTACGCAGCAAGCTGTAACGCGTTAGCCAGCAAGCAGATTTTTTCCAAGTACGCCGTCGCACTGGCTGACTTTCAATTCCTCATAGTTCGCTAACCAGCTAGCCATTGCTAACAACCAAGCTAACTTACAGTTAGCTACGCTAGCTAATCAAGTTAAACGACGTAGAGCTACAGTACCTTGCTAGCGACCTAGCTAAATAAGTAGCTAGCTAGCAAGATAAGGTAGTGGCGAAGCAACATTTCTTTTTGCTTGGCTAAACAATCATTGCCATCTTACTGTTATGTTGCAGTGGATTATCAGAAGTTTTTCTCCAGTTACATTGAACTGACAGCTTAGTTCGTCCGGCTTCCAGTCAATTATTCGGAAGCGTTCGTGGTTTGGATCAAAAATGGACTCCAGAAACTTCAATTCGGCCTTCAGCCCCGAAACCGACATCTTCCACGCATCTCCGGCTGGACCGCTGGGGAGGGGAAAAGTCGGGACTTGCTGCCGGCACGCAATCGAGTCCAAATGGTGCTAACGTTAGAAAAGCAAGCGACAACAAAGGGGGCAAGACGTGGCCGTTTAAAAACAAAGATGCTGCTAGCTGACGTTAGCTAGCGAGGCTAGCCAGCTTGCTAGCTCAACAACAACGCCTTGAATGCACGTCCGTTGTGTCTCTTTCCGTCTATTGTTGTTGTCGTTCTTGGCTGTCCTTTTGTTAATATAGTCTCAAAACTATAAAGTGTGTCTCGATCGTGTTCTTACAGTTCCTTGATATGAAAACGTTTTAGTTTCACCGCTTAACAAACAGAAGATGCCCGCAGAACTTGATCCAGACGCGGGCGCTGTGCGTCGTTGGTCCTGCTGTTCAGAGGTTTCTTCTGGGGTTTAAAGATGGCGTTTTTCCGAACCCGCAGAATCCCAGCATTCAGCGCGTGCTCAGTTTAGGGCGGAGGTTAGAGCATCAAAACATATTTTTTCCATATTGATAAACCTTGCACAATATGCATACCTTTGTGGTTGTGTAAATAGTTGATTTAATATCAGTTTGACTGTAGCTGTTATTGTTTCTTTTTTAGGATGCACCCCCAAAATTACACATACTGTAACGAGAGGAATAGTAAAGTAAATTTGCATCCACAAATTGCGTAGATGTCAGTTGCACGATTGTCCTCTTGATACATTTGCATTATCTCCATTGTATTTATTCATGTGTGATAATATAAAATGTTAGGATAGATGGTCACAATAGTGTAAGTGTTACCATGCTGGATATCCTCAGTCAGTCTTCAATGTGCTGAGAAGAGGAGCCTTTAAGAAAGACCACAAATTTAACTGGAGACCCAATGGGGGGTCTCATAAGGCATTCTAAAATTCAAAAGCATTCCATCCCTTGACAGTAAGTAAGCCTGTTACACGGAGAGGACAAAATGTAGCAAACCAAATAATGCTGCGTTCTAATCACACTGTCACAAACAGAAGTCCTGTAACCTAATATAAGGACTTGGTGTACCCCTGTAAGAAAGTGAAAAGAGAGGAGAGGTGCTTCTATGTTTAACAAGAAATATGAAAGGAACTCTGACCGTAGTGTTCAAGGGTGCCATTCCTAGATATATTGTCACTTTAAAATAAATAAAAAATAAATAAAATGATAAAATCAATCATAATTTTATAATGTATTGTTTAAACATTAATTTATATTTTACAATGACAAAAATGTTTTGCCATCTGCTGTTAAGATGATTGAGTGTAGTCTATGTGTACTCCAAAAGGAGCACATTTAATTTTAAATGTACTTAGTCAGGAATCTATAACATAAGTTACTTTAAGAGTACCAGGCACCTTACACAGATACCTGTAATATGCTGTGAAATGAGGTTAACTGGGAAACAATAGTATGAGCTGTAGAGGACATTGTTGTCCTGTGTGTTGTATTTTCTGGTATTCATCAATGGAACCTTCCACAATAGCAAACTTTCTGAAGTGAGGTGGAATGACCACCAGATGGTAGTAGACACTAACATAATGAATGTATCAATTCAAGTATGCATGGTGTGTTTTCAATTGTTCAAGACTTAAGGGCAGTGTTCAACTTACGGGGGTCCTGGGGGGTTTGACCCCCTTAATTAAGACTTGGACCCCCCCAAAAGAGGTAAAAACAACAGGTCGGGGGGGGTCGTACTTACCTGTAATTGTAAATATTACTTTACGCCCTGGAGAAGAAGTAGCCCCCCCCGATTGTCATTGTATAATTCGCACTTTGCTTAAGTGCGAATGGGAAGTGGGAATTGTTTGTAACTGTCTTGTGGAACTAGAGGGGAAAGGGGGGGGGGGGGGGTCATATCCACCTACACTTGTTATTGCTTATTTTCCTGAACACAATCTATCTGCACAAATGCAGATTTAAAGGGGTGTCTTCCAGTGAGTAATGACTGTGAATGGGGTTATGGCATCTCTGCCATGGCATTTTTCCACATGAATAGGAATTTCAATGCAGACAAGCTGTATTGAAACATTTGTCACTATTGCACCTCCCGCCCTCCTTCAAGACTGAATCAGCAAGGCTGGCATGAGCATCACTGGCTTCTGTTTGCATGACTTTGTGCCTGATGCATTTTGTATTATGTTCACATGATGGCATGACATTTTTGGTTTTGTATGATCAAAATGAAATAGAAAAAAATTGATTCTTGTTACTTAATGTGTAAGTTTATGGTTTTACATCTTATCAGTAAGTTAACATTGACTGTTTTAAAGTTTTCACAAAAAACAACTTCTCAGGGTTTATTTTATAGCCTGGTATGATCAAAATCAAACCTCTAGATCAAAATTACTCACCAAAATGAACTGTACTTGATTGTTTTGGTGAGTGACAAAGGTAAATGTGCTTGAGTGAAGGTGGGTGGCAAGACATGAATAATTCACATTAACGAACCAGGTCCTATCCCTAAATTTAAATTTATGCATTTAGCAGACGTTTTTATCCAAAGCGACTTCCAAAAGAGAGTTTTACAAAAGTGCATAGGTCAGCTCCCCTTGCCGTTGTCCCATTGATTTAAACAGCAATCACTAACATCATTACACATATCACACCTTTCCAATGTATATCTGCTGTACATGCACAGGAACCTTAATACTAACTGTTGTTCTGTATTACCAATGCTACCAAACGTGTCCCAAGGTCAAGTGGTCACTGATGGGTTTGGGTAATGCGTTGGTGGCCCTGCAAAGGCCATCGTTTCACTCCAGTGCACAGAGTAATTCATTTTTCTGACTTTATACAGGAGACCGAGGTGTTGTTTCTTTCTCATAAAACCTTCTGTGGGTGGAGTGGTGAACATGAGGTATGACTAATACAGACTCCTGGTTTCATCTCATCTATTCGTCAAAATCCCATCTGTGTGTGTGTGATTAATGACCTTAAGAGGTCAGAGTGTTGGTCAGACCACCACAACAATAATTCACTTTGAGCAGAATGTAGAATAGGTTTTATGGGTCAGCTGAGACTGTCGTTCAGTTTTTAAAAGATATATATTTTTAATAAGTAGCTTTACAATTGTAATAGTATTTTTATTATTCTTAACGTTAATCCTGTTTTATTATGGAGAATAGAGCAGCACTACAGTAACTTGGAAAAACACATCAGAAATCTATGATTTTGCTATTTGTTTTTGTCATGCTCAGCCATTTGCTTCTAGTGGCATTTAATATTGGCCCATATATCTATTAAACAGAATAATACCAGAAAATCGACCTACCAAACTCAATTTAATTATGACCTTTCCTTCAGCTGTTGATATTTATTATTTTCATATAAATCATGAAAAACATATCTATTTCTCTATTGCCATTAATAGTCCATTACCTACATACAGCCATTCATTTAGAAATACTTTGAACCAGAAAACATTGATTTGCATTCCCAAGTACAGTTTCAGTTTTCTATCAAAAAGAGAATAAATTGAGTGGGTGTTTCCTCATTCATTCTCATAGTCAACACTCATACTATAGCTCTGTCATTTTCAACCGTCCTCTTGATGCAAAGTCCAAGAGCTGTTTAACCTGACCTGCGCTTACCAGAGGTGACTTTCAGTGGCAGGTATAATCAATAACATCTACTCCTTGTTACCGGGTAATTATTTACCATCGATTGCAGAGAGCAGATGGGCATTCAGGAGCGAGGCATACCCTCTTTCTGAGTTTACGACAAGGATATAATGTTGCAGAATGAAACAGCCACATAAGCCTCTGCTCAAAACAGTTAACCTTCTTGAATCTTCTCTCCTGATGACATTTGTAATGACTGCGAGAACAACTCTGTAAACTAATAGACAGGTTTAATGACAGTTACAATTCTCTCTTTTCCTGTCCCTGTGTATGATACATCATTTATACCTCCATTAACAATGATGTGCCAGGTGGGCCTGTTTCTGACCAGTCTTTTTGAAGGTTGAGTCAGGAGGGAAAATGGAGCTTGTACAGAGTGAAATAAACATCTTTGTTTAAATGGTGATTGTCCTTTCAGACTTGTTTTATGATTGAAGAGCTGACCTGGAGTTTGTCAGGCGGATGCGTGTGTACTGCTTAATAAAGAGGCAGATTGCTGTTGTCTGTTTCTGATTTATCTTTTGCCACTGTCCTGTCTCTGTCCTGTACCCTATAGCTGAAGAAAGTTAATTAAAGAGGCAGAGGCTCATTTCCACCCTGGACAGGGGAAGCAAATCACACCCCAGCATTTACTGTCTTTATTATTACTTTATGACAGAGCCCAGCTATGCTATTGAAGGCCCTGCCATTTCAGCTTAAAGTACAGCCCTTACCATTATCTTGAAGGACGCCTATACAAATACTGGTTGATTGTTGTCGTATGTGTTCTTAATCTAATTAAAGGGCAGTTTGTGATCAGGTGCCAGCACCTTTCTTGATGAAACATTAATTGTCTCGGTAGTCTCACTAAGTGAGATTAATAACGTGGACAAACTGCCATGTTGGCATACTAGGCCTATACAGTGCAACCCAGGACACTGTATACTGTCTCATGGCTACTTAAACTAATTTGTCTGCTAATGTCCACTTAATCAGACAGGTTTACCATGTCAAATGCAGAAAGATCTGACAGCACTTTGGTCTTATAGAGTTAAACAGTTGCGGCAGTAGAATTTCTCTCTGCCTACTTTGGGGTGTTCCGAGGTCTAACTCTGAATGGCAGAAGCCATCCCTCAATTCTCAGTCTTAATTGCCGTTGCCTCTCCTGCTGACTCACCACATACACAGGTATAGTTTGTCACAGCAGACAGCACCATTCCCTACTGCAAGGAGAAACAAGATCCAATTTTCTTTCGGGGAACGGTGAGAATACATCTCTCTGGGAGAAGCAGCAAGCAGTGTCTTGGTCCAGGACGTACAGTACTGTACACGTGTGGCGTCCTGCATCCTGGCCCCGCAGGCTGGGAACTGCGCCACCCGTGCATCACCCGGCTGGGTGATAGAGATGGCAGCTCATTTACAAAGAGGCTCCCTATCTCTCATCCTCAGTGGGCCCAGCACCACCACTGGGCCTTCATAAAGGACTGTACATCACCAGGCCGGAAATTTATGGAAATTAACCAAAGGGAGACGCTGCCCTTTACGCTGTGCAATTAGTTTAATGTCACATTCACATGCAAGACATTGACCTTGAAAGTTAATATTTTACTGCAAAGCATGTATTACATGGATATCAATTCAGCACATTGACTTTACGGTGTGAATAATTGTTGAGAGGTTGAATACATTACAAGATACTATCTGTTTGTAATATTGTTAAATATGACCCTAAACTCTTAGCATTGAAGACATTCACACACTCCTACCAGTATTACAAAGCTCATTCTGGCTGGCATAGATCTCCTCTGACGAAACATAATCTGAATGCTTAAGATCTGGTACAATATATTTGTGCAACAAAAGGGTTAAGGGTTACTTTGTCCACCTTGGTGGTCGAATAAAGCTTTTACAATTCCAACATCTGTGCCTTTAGATTCCAGCTCTATGCCTCCACAGGTACTGTAGAATAACAGGAAAACAGTTCTCATCCGGCTTTTAGCATATGTTAGATGGATGTCCATATTATTTGGCAACGAGTGAAACATGGTAAAAAGGTTGAAAGCTATTTCCGACAGTATTGCACCTCACCTTGTGGACCAGGATGGAATGGATGAAGGGAGAACATGACAGTGGCAATTCACTTTGCTGAGAGAAAACACTACATTAAAACAGTATCGTGGAGAGAGGTGAGTTATGTTACTGTCAACTCACTTTTATGTCACTCTTTGGGCCCAGCAGTCATTTTTACCATCTGCTACCAATAACTTTTATCCTGGATTAATAAATTCATGCTCAGAGTAATGGCTATTTAACACTACAATGATTATTTGCCATATATTTGTTACGTCCATTTGTCTTTCTGAAAACATTGCTGCGTACTGAAAGAAGCAATTGGCACCATTCTAATCATATAGGAAATACTGCAAAATAGACTGTATGTCTTCAGTGAATTTGGATGTTACTGGGTGTAAGAGAGACAGTGAATCATGTAACATCGACCTTTGATGGAGTTCAGCCCATCTGTAAAGGTGGGAAACACATCAATTAATTTCAGGAAAAATTGCTGAAGCAATACTACATGCAATGTCCTTTCACATTTCTTGATCTACTGTAATTGAAAACATGAATGGATGCACCGTTCCAGGTGAACATGAAAATACACGTACAGAGCAGGTATCACTAAGCACTAAAAAGGACTTGGCTTAGATAGTAAGTGTATGCGTTTTGTCCACATAATTGAATTGTTCATTGACATGAATCACCCTTTCTTCAGATTGGAAATGAAAAACATTGTTATGACAGCCCAATAAAGAATTGCTGCAAAGCACAAAAAACACATCTACATGGTGTTCAAATTCATTCATAGTTAGACAAATTGTGAGTTCGGTAGAAGTAAAGAAGGTTAACATTTCATGAGAAGGTTACTGCCCAGAGTTGGCACATGAAATACCCACTCACACAATGTTCCCTTTAAAATCTGGATCAAGGTGCTGATCCCACCACACCTCTTATAAATATGTACTTCTATATATAAAAAATGAGAGCACCTTAGAAACATAATTAGAGTAAGGAGCTACTAATCATTCACTTCACTTAAGTGCTTCTCTAAACGGCACCCCTGAGGGCCATTACTCTGCTCAAGTACACAAGCAACGCCTAAAATGTCACCTTGAACTGTGGTGGCATCGCTAATGGTGTCCTGAGAGCGACTCCAGCGTCTCGATGATTAGAAGCATCGGAGGGAGAAGAAGGAATGTCAGTAAAAAGACTTGATGTGACGTGATGTTTTGTTGTTATCAAAGGTATCAAGGATGAAGACAAGTATCTAACGTGATTACTAATGCCTGTACTGAAAGATTCTGATGGAAGAGACCATGATGAAAGGACTAGCTTGACACAGTGTATAGGCAGCGTCGATGTACTGTAAGCTTGTGAGCTTATATTGTTTTATGGCACAAGGCATGCATCGCCCCATAGATATAGAGGAAGATAGCTCTCCTTTATTTGTGCATAATGTATTTTTCATGAAGTCTGTAGTGTAATGAATAAATGGACCCTGCTCTGCAAGTCAAATTGGATAACTGTTATCTGTGGATCTGTATGGTGGGCTCTGCTGCTCTGCAAGCTCCTCTAACCAAGTCAACTGCAGCCTAATCACATTTCCGCCAAAGTCCATTTACTCTCAGGACCTGGGCGGTCTGGTCAGGAATGGGCTGTGCTTGGGTGGGGAGAATGCGGGGGTGCTCTCAGAGGGTTAAGGGTGGGTTGAGAGGAGAGCAGCATTGCCTATCTATCAGTTGTAATGTTAATGCAGTTTACTGGGATAGGCAGAGGCCCTGACAGACTGACAATGGGAAAAGGAGGCCCTGCCTAAATCAATTAGCTAAGAGGACAAATATAATCTAAATCATAGCCTGCGCAGCCCAAGGCAGCGGCGTTGCAAATGAGAGGAGCAGGCGGAGAAGAGTGCTTACTCAGGCCCGGACGTAGAGTTATGATCGCAGTGCTGACAATCAAACGTACCGCCTCCTGTAGCTTCAGACGCCCAGGAGCAGAGGATGTGGAACAGGAGCCAACTTCAAGGATCAAACTGTGTGTAAATCGGTCACCCTGTCAATCACAGTGTTGTTAATGTCTACTGCAGTAGGGCTTAATAGATCAGCAGTGGTGAAAAGGCAGGGAGATGTGGAGAGAGGCACAACTCCCATTTAAAGTATTTTTTATAAAGCTTAGGTTTCCAGGGAGACTGTTTTATGTATTCCTCTGATACAGCAAATTCAGCTACCTTATGTGCAAACAAAGCATTCTTTGGCCACACAGTATTGCCTTAATGTTAAAGAACATCAGCCACGACCTACACAAGTTAACCTACAAAAAGTTTCAAAGACAAGTAAAGCTTTTGTTTTTGTGTAGTTTGACTAAGTTGCTGAGGGTGTGTGGAGATTGGGGTAACATACTCTATAATGAGGATAGGCAGGAGCATATGGTGGCTGTGCTGGGAAGCTCTATGTGGCAGATATCATTTTCCGCCTATAACATAGATCGCAGCGGAGACTTTGAGGAGAAGAGGCCATTCTGCTGGGTCCCGGGGGCAGTGGCTTACCATCTGGAGCTCTGAGAGCCTTGACACATCCAATTTACCTCTACCTGTGACTGATCCGACACCTGTCCACACAGCACTCAGGGCCACAGACTAGGGAGCTCCATCGCTATCAAAACTGACAAGAAACGCTCGTTAACTGGGTCCAGAAGTCTTTAAAGTAGAGCATGTTAACTGAGAAAAGACACCACCATTTCACCCTTATGAGGATATTCATCAGCTTTTTTCCAGAGTGCTGTTCCTGTTTTTCCCTGTGCTGTTTAAGCTATCCTTGTAGTCCTATTTTCTCTTCAAAAGTAATTCAAGTTGAGGACATTTTCATGGATAGATGGTGCCCGGAGTTTCATTCTATTAATCTGAGTGGATGGCTGGATTACACATCCAAGACAAATGTTTACATTGCTAGGCCCCAAAAGGGTCGCATTCTTTAACTACATACTTGGATGTCATCCAGGTGGGCTAAGTGCACAGGCAGGTAATTCACCTCCGGATGGGCAGGGCAGGGTATGAGATGACAAGACAAAAAAAAACTCAAGCAAAGCCTAACTCGAATTTGAATTATTGCCACTATTGTAACAACAATTGAGAGCGGGCTACGCAAAATTAAATGCACTTTTATGATGTAAAACTCTCACACCTAATATGAATTGATACAGGTATAATTAGTAGTCTCTCCATTAAAGACAGCAAAGCAGCAACTTATATTTGCAGCAACTGTTTTTCTTTTCTTTGTCCTGCATACTGTAGTTGGTATCTGTTAGTGTATCTACTTTACTCGACTCTACTGCACTCTATTCTGCTCTGCTAATCTACGGCCTATCCAGATTCCAAGCTACGTATATCATCTGGCCCAAGTCTGTATTTAAATCCCATTCCCATGACTGTCTGTGTTACAGTATTTAAAGGAATAAGGAGGCAAATGCAGATCCGATGGGTTTTTTAATAACCCACAAGGGAATATCAACAACTGAGGCATATAATTCTGAATAACAAAAAAAACATAAGATAAGCCAGGAAAGGGTAACACATAATAACTGACAACCAAGTAACAGAAAAATCCAGGTTATATACTCCACTAACAAGAATTAGAAACAGGTGAACAAAAACACAGGTGAGCGTAATAGCGTGTAATCAGCACTAGACAGCGGCGCCACTAGTAACCTGGCGAGTCTGAGCGTAGATGTGGAGTCGCTGGCCTAGACGTAAGTCTGTGTGGTCTCCTAGTTACTGTGGCTTTGAAGCCCCTTCCTCCTCAACCCCTCCACCCCTTCCCTAGAGGGGGGCTTATGGGTAATACGGAGGACAAATTCAATCACAGATATGTGAAACACTGTCCAGATGATGTCACTGACTCTCACTGACCTCATACTCTTGCTAATTGTAAACAAAGGGGTGAAATGATGCTGTTGCCTCATGTTCATTATGCCTTAGGTCGGTCACACAATCACCATCACAAAGGCGTTTTAATGCACATCAGCTTTTTCCTCACTGGTCTCAGGTCCCATAGGCAGAATTAAATGTGCCCTGGCCTGTAGTCTTGAAATTACACCCAAAAAATTATGAGTCTATCCAGATAATGATTCAGTATTTCCAGACTGATGGAAACTGTTCGTGCATCATAGGTCAAGAGTAATATATGTGTGATGTATATTTCCTCATAATAGAAATGTCTAACTGCTGTAAATCTTTGATTAGGACCTAATTAAATTGATGCCCGTTAGGATATCTGCACCCAGCTTCCCCATTCACAATGTCTTTGTTCATGACAAGAAAGGGAATTAAGAAAATGCAGATACAAGCAAAAATCAATTAGACGATTCCAGCACTTCATAAAAACCCACTTTATTTCTCACTTTAAAGTTAAGCATATCAGAGATCTACCAGGCTTTTGATTTCTACTCAAGCCCTCATGTCAGGGATCATTCACACATTAGAAACTTGTCATTTGCTCATAGGCGGCATTGATCGCCACACCTAGTGCATTCCCTCTGAAGCAATAGGCAGACCCCAACTGTTCTGTGGCACTACATGTTTGACACGTATCAAAACCCTCAAGGCCTTTATACCACTCCCTCACGCCTTAACTCAGTCCCTGGCAGGTCATTTTCATGTCCAGCAATGACACCCATTGATTAGATCTTCCCAGCTTTGACCTCACATTGAGTCCCCAGAGAGGGATATCTTTTTGGGTTCAATAAGCCCAAAATGTAGCCGGTCCATCCAGCTCCAGCATCACCATCTTTGCCTGGGAGACGTCTGTTTCAATCTATCTGTCTGGCTATGGGATTATGCATGAACCATGATGACACAGATCATCATACTGTTTTGGGCATACTGTTTCCTCTTTTTCATACATTTGTTTAACTGAGGTGCAGAATTTTAAAGCATTGGAATGAAGAAGCCTGTCATTTTCTGTCAGGTCATCACAGTGTGTTTATTCACAGCTGAGGGGGGGGGGTGCTGCAATGAAGAGCACTCTGCCTTTCTAAGTCCTATTCAACCCTTCCACCAATCCTTTGCCTGCTTTTCTGTGTGAATGAGAGAAAGGGCCATTTGTTATTGTCATACAAACCACCCTGAGCCTTCATGCTCTATGGCTGTGTGTGTTTGTGTGCGCCAAATGAGGATAAGTCCATTTATTTTGAGCTTTCTTTGTGTAAAGGTTCAACAATATCTATTTAGTTTGAGGGGAGGAGGAGGGGTGGAGGACATTAACTGTCATTACAGTGCTTATGAAATACATTCTCAAAACCATTTTAAGGAAATGGTCAGTGCCTCTAAGGTCTTCTCCGTGTCCAAAACAACACACAAGCATCATTTATAGAGAGACCCTTTCGAATGCCCTTGTTCTGTCTCCCTGTCTACACTCTCAGACACACCCTTCTAAACACATTAAAACCTCATCTGGGCAGACCAGATTGATTCCAGACAGCCATGATTGGAGGATGCCTGTCAGTAAAATAGAGCTCATAAACAACACAGTGAGTGACAAATTAAATCAATTTTACAAGCCTGTTAATGTCAAGGACCAGTAAGGTATACAGATTTTTTCACATCATTCAAGGAAATGGACAGAACCTCACACACCCACACAGGCACACACACACACACACACCCACACAGGCACACACACACCCACACAGGCACACACACACACCATGCATCACACCTTCTTTTTTATTGACATATGTACAACCACATGCCATGGATCTATTTGCATAGCTGGCAGCAAATGAGACCTTTAAATAAATTACAAACATGCTTGTAAAAAAACAGCAACTTCAAGAACGGTCCAGGAAACAGGTGACATTTGATCTAGTTTCCACAGCCCTACGGGGTAACGTGTCTATGGTGGTCACTTGATAAGTAGTTGTGCGTGTCATTTTCCACTGCTTTGATAAGGAACATTCTCTCTTTAATGATTCCAATGTCCTTGAGATTCATGTGCCGTAGAACAAGAAGCCATCATTATCCCAAATGAGTTTAGTGATTCCTAATGAATCTCCCTCATGTGCTTGTCAGCCTGATGTGGCTCTGGTACGTGACGGTGAGACAACCACGACTGGTCTCTCTCTCTCCCTCTCTCTCTCTCTCTCTCTCTCTACTACACCTTCAATATTTCCCTTTCCACTCTCTCTTTTTCTTTCAATTCAAACCATTGTAACTTTCACCCTAAGGGTTGAGGTAGCTATCATTTGCTATGAAGAAAAGCCCTTTTCCCCCCATTTCTCTTTGGCTCCTTAACACTCACATACACTTTTCAATCATCTAGTTTGAAAGCCACCAGGCCTTCAACTCTAAATCCTCTTTGTGGCAGTTCACTTCACAGAAGCCTTTGATGGCAGGGACTAAAGAAGGTTTTCCATAGATGACCGTGAACATTATTTCATCCTCTGGAAGTCTCTCTCTAAATCAGCCTTCCAGGGAATGGAGGATCAGGGACAGCCTGAACCCATCGATCCCCTCGGGGATTTGTGGACAGTGCCTCAAGGCAGGTGTAGGTTTATGTGCAGAACAGCAGAGCTGTAAGAAATGACATCACAGAGCTCAAGTCATCACGTTACGGCTGAGGGCCAGTCCCGCCCTGCGGGTATCCCACAGGGCTCCCTCTTTAGACCATTCATCTTTTCTTAGTAACTCTCCTTGTGTGAAAGACTGGGTAATGGATTCCTGACTTCAGGCTTGATCACACCTGCCTGTCCATCACTGAGGAGTCCATGACTGTCCTGTAGGGTCTAACACTTTACCTGCACACATACACCATAGTGGGCATGGACACAGAAATCCCACTAACTACAGTGGTGCTGACACTTGCCAATGAAAGGATTGAGTGTTTTATAAACTTAGCAGTAATGTGCTACATTGAACCAAAATCTGTTTAGTTTGTCATCTAAATACTTTCAGACATTGATTGACAGGTAATCTGTACACAAACACGCACAAACAAACAGACACCCACACTCTCTGTAAACTTGTGACACACGCTACAATAATAGTGAAACACCCTGCAGAGCTATAAGATGGGTATCCCTCTGCCGACGCTGGACGGAGACTGATCAATACCATCACATATGGCTCTGGGCTAAAGGAGCCAAGCACTCCAGGTAATGAACTGCCTGTGTGATATACTCACAGGGTGGGACTGCAGCTGCCCGCGCTATACACGGCTGTGCTACAGAAGCAATTCGTTGATTAGTCATTTCTCTTCCATCATGCTTCCCAGCACAAAAAACAAATCACCTGTCCACACCGTCCCTCGACACACATGGATCCCTCTCCCTCGGCCTGGTCATCACAAGCCCATACGACCCCTCATGCATCGTCTCAGGATAACACTGAGCAATCTGTCAAAGCAATCCACCACTCAGTGACTGTCAATGACTATCTGTTGAGCCATGCGTCACATAAAAAGAGATGCATCTTTAGCAGGGGAAGAATTTGACTTGAGGCACGGGTAAAGTGGTTTTCTCTACAGCTTGCTTCCCTGGCTGGCTCTCCTCCCATGTTTGATGAGGAGGGTTCAAGGATGGGAGCCACGGCTATGGATTTGGTTAACTCAGGGAGAACCCAGAGTGCTCCAGCACAGATGTGCCAAACCCTCATCATCACAGCAGACCTCAGACAGGGCTGGATATTGACATTCCCCCCCCCCCCCCCCCCCCTCACCATGTTAGGCCATGGCCAAAAACCAAGCAGTTCAACAAAGAGTCATAAAGGAATCATCCAGTGAGGAGATACAGAATCAATGGCATACATACAGATCTAAATGTGCACATTTCTGGACCAGTGACCAGTGTCTGACTGGGATCACTAGGAACAAACTTTAAACCAGGTTTATCATCACTTTAGTACACAGCACTGCCAAAACAAGGGCAAATATAAGATATTGTGAGCAGATCATGGTCATATTTTCACTGTGACAAGGAGAACAACTTCAGCCTCTTTTCAGGCAAGAGGAGAGAGGAGAAAAGGAAAAGGAGAGAAATGTGTGGATTGACGATGTTGATTAGGGAGGCAAGCATTGGCTTGAATCCAGAGTGTTTAATACAAGCACTGATTCAATACTGCTGAGATAGAACATTTTGCATAAAGTGTCTCTCTGGATTGTCATCAGTATTCTGCATGAATAACTATGGAGACATTTGTACTTATTTGGTACAGGCTTCAAAATGTTTTCATATTTTCATATTGCTGAGGTAAACGGCCTATGAGGGCTTTTTCTTTATTGCGGCCTCCAAGAGAGGAACTTTAATACCCAACATGTTCTCTGTACATCTCAGTCTGTGCATAGTAAAGCTATATTGAAAACTGAAGGCTCACACACGGCCAACGGTCATACAATGAAGGCTGACATGATAACAAACTGCCAGTTGCATTTACAGATACTTCTTTAGTTTGTATACAACTCATCATAAGAAACTATGTTTATGTATGATTAATAATAATGGAGTGGATGTTTGCATGAAGTCCTTTGCCTTTTTCAAGTGTGTCTGATACTTCATTGGGCATAATGATGATGGCTGTTTAAGCAGTGAGCAGACAATAAATCTACCTTGCTGAGATTGTACTGTCATGAGCTTGACTGGAATTCACTCCTGTAAATCTCTCCTATCCACCAGCAAAATCTTATTTTTCACCAACTGGACCTTACAAATGTCCTTACAAAACCCACGAGACTTCACCAGATGACCACAGATCAGCCATGGTAGCCAGCCATGATGAGCTGCAGGAAACAAATAATGGTAATTGAAAGTATTGATCAGACTGGAGCACACATGTCAGGATAGCATGTGGACAGACTGAGCAGAGAGTGCCTGGTTTGTCCATATCAGGTTCATTCTTTTTAGGTTGATATCCTGTAAATCTCTGTTGGGGAGATAACTATGTATTCTCTCCCAATAATATCTGACTTTATCCTATGTGTGTGTGAAAGAGAGAGAGAGAGAGAGAGAGAGAGAGAGAGAGAGAGAGAGAGAGAGAGAGAGAGAAAGAGAGGAGGAGGCCCCCTGAAGGATGGACAGATAGACTGACAGACAGAAATATGTTAGTTAACTAGTGGTGGTTGGATGTATGTGTGTTTGTGTGTGTGTGTGTGGGGGGGGGGCATGTAGGGGACAGAGAGATAAATGGAGGTCAGACCAAGTGCATTGACCTTATCCTCAGAGTCACCGAGCTGTTGGTTAATGGAAGCACTCTCAAACCATCTGGTTAGAACACACACCAGTTCACCTCAGCATTCACACTATACACTAATGAAACCTGTCATGAAGGGCTCAGAAAGCCAGACTGTTTGTCAGTTGCCCGCAACTTAGCAGACCAACATTTTCATTTGTAAGACCACATTTGCTTTTAATTAGCAAAACATGTTCAAATTGGCAGAACAGTTGTTGGACATTACATGGGGAAGAACTTGACACCATGCACTCAACACTGCATGTTATAATGGACAGATGTATAGGACAGATAATGGATTGAATATCAGATAAGGAATCGTCAGTAGTCAAAACAAAATAAGGTTTTCATAGTTACTTATTTAATTTAGAATATTTAAAGTGTATAAAACAATTTGATGTGGAAAAACAGCTTTCAAGGCTTAAAAGGAGTATCTATGCGCATAGAATGGGATAGCCTTGCGAATATTACCGCGGATTACAAGCGAACCGCACGGGACAATTGCTCTATCCCCACTGTGCGATAAAGCTGACCCCCGATCTCCACGACTTTTAAAGAAGAATCTTGTTCCAAGTAGTGCTGGAGGCAGTGTCCGTCAACACAAAAATTTGCGTTTGTAGAGGAGGCTACAAACTCATATGGAGCCTTACAGGAGTTCGGCGTGCTCGATGAGAGCGTTATATTTTGTATCTTTCTAGAGTTTGCAATTAAGGATACACGGATGGACCTTTTGTCACCGACAAAATGACTTGGACTCTCCTAATCGTTTACTTTCTCACATTAATTATATGTAAGTATGTATGTCTTGTGGGAAATGTTGGGTAGAAGTCTGATATTTCTAGTTGTATGTAAATTATATAAAGGTCTGTCATTTATGGACGTCAGAGCATATGCGTACGCTTATTTGTATTAAAGTCCCTAATTTCTGAATGCTTCACTTCAATGCAGACAAATATATTCGCAATTATGGTTATTTAACAATTCAGTATACACATTTGGGACAGGAGGGTTTAACATGGTGTTCTAAAATGCTTTAAGTGCTTGCATTATTCTGTCACTCGATTTTGTCTATTATGTACATTTTAAAATAACAGTGCATGTATTTTCTCGGTCACTCGCCATTTGTTGTTAAAGCTACGGTTGGGACCGGTGGATACGCTACTAAACAGGGGGACATGCTGAATGTAACGTTATTTTGCATGAAATAACATATAATGTCACCGCCAAACTAATGCATATCCTGCCTATTAACATAATCCTTTCACTCAGTTTTAGTTTTTGAGTAAAACCCTCTGCACTACGCTGCCGTGGTGTTGCCAAGGCCTCCAGATTGTCTGGACCAGGGGCAATTGTCGCTTGTTAAATGTCAAAGTCTTGTAATCGACAATAACTAGTTTGCTCCCTGGGGTAAAACTCACAAGACTAAAGACACAGTACTTCTCTGGAAGTTTTCTACATGCAGAGCTTAATGTCCCATCTAGTCATCATCCTTGTTGTAATCTCTACAAAGTGTCTCTACAGAGTGTCAGTAGACTGACCTTTTTAAAAGTCAGCTGCTGATTCAGCCAATGCATTAAAGCTGTTGTCCTCCCCTGTCACTCAACCCAAGAGTCAAAACAATCCTTTAATCTGCTATTATTAAAAGGAATTGCCCTTTTAGGGCATTCACACGCACGCACACACACGCACAGCAGGTAGTGATTACTAGTTTATTTAGCCTGCCTCCCTCACTTGGCAGTGCCCTTCACCTCTGGGTACAGCATGATTTGTTTGACAGTGGTCTCCCAGAGCTTTGACAACATGCCATCTGTTAAAGGCAGCCCAAGCGAGACAGATGATGGGGGCAGGATGGCAGACATGGCAGCGGGCAACAGCCCTTGGGGACACCTGTCATACAAACCACACCTCTCTCTCCTCCATGGATCTGGGCCCACCCCTGGTGATAAGAAAACTGAGAAAACGGCACGTTAATGATGCACATCAACTTGCCTGACACACTATGGTTTAGAGATCAACAACTGAACTGCATCCTGTCTCCTCTCTTTGTTAATAAACTGGTGTAGGCCTACAAGCATGCATCCCTCTCTTAGCACTACAGGCGTATTTGCCTATTTGCCTTAAAAGCAATTTCTCCTGCAGGGGCACATCACTAGCATTGTTCCCCACCCTGCCATTGTATTTTATTTGGGTGGACCCAGGCTACTCCTTCCTGCTGTGTCAGAGCAGCAGTTACTTGAGGAGGGGTGAGATGGAGAAAGGGGTGTGGAGGGAAGTGGGAACCTTACAGCATCCATGTTTACCCCGTCCTTCAAAGTTTCAGATGGGATGTGCTGATAGGGTCACCCCGCCCGCCTGCCCGCCCGCACACACACACACACACACACACACACACACAAACACACACACCTGACTTGGCTATTTATCACAACATTGGTGGTGTTATTTATGTGTCGATATGTACCCCACACAAGAGCAAAGATGGTTGATATGGTCTCAGACAAAGAAACCACAAGTTAATTAACACTGCTGAAAGAAATCTTCTTTCAATCCAGAACTTCAGTAGAAAAGTTCAGTCGAAAAGTTGCAATAATTATATATCTTGCATCTCCCAAACAAAGACCCAGCCTGGCCCTCTTTCAGTCCTCAGGGTGTTGTATACCTGATTATGCAGTTTGTGAGTTGTGCTCCAGTCCTCCATGTTCATGGAAACAGGAAGTATAGCTGTGAAAGCTCTCCTTCCCTTCGTGTTGGTTGACACAGGAACAGATGGAAGAGTGCTGTTTCAGCAACAATTCCTTGCGTTGTGCAGTAAAACATGCTCCATGAAACAGCATACAAAGGGGGACATGGGAGCACTGACATTAAATAAGTGACAAAACCAACATTACCTATAAGTCTCCCTTAATACCGGGGCCAGTGGGGTAACCATGAACCTATAAAGTATCAAGGGTAACTATCTATATCCTGTTACTGAAGCTGTTGTTGGATTCTCAGGTGGCAGCTGTGCAGACTCAGAAGAACGCCTGATGAACTGGCTGCTGGGAAAGGATCGTTACAACAAGCTGATCCGGCCGGCCATAAACAGAACGGAGCGTGTGACTGTTAAACTTCAGGTGTCTCTGGCCCAACTCATCAGTGTGGTACGACTGTAAACATTCCACCCTGAAACCCAACCAAGACCCTGGAGCGAGAAAATAAAGATAAAGAATGAAAGAAAAACTGAGAGAGATGCAGACAGATTAGAGGAACTAGTCAGCCCAGTTAATTACCTTCACAGATTCTACTGAGCGCCCCAAACCTTAATGGCTGTGATGGGTAGGATGGATGTGGTTTGCTGATCTCTCTGTCTCTGTCATGTCCAGATTGAAACTTCAGCACATTACATTAAAGGGAGCCGTAAAGCTGCCGCTGGGCTATGAGGGTGTTGGAGGATGTCCTCTGATTTACAGGGTCCTTTCCACCCTGCTGCAGTGAAACAAAGACACACACCCAGACACACACTGTTTATGGGGTCGTCGTAGCTGTGGTTGTGGCTGTGCATAATGAAACTTTGGTATTGCGTTGTGTGAACTGCGTGAAATGACAATGTAATTGCTTTATCATAAACTAACGAGGGAGAACAAAGAATGGTGTGTGTGTGCCCGCTTAACTGCCCGTGTTTCTGGTCAGGTCCTGTACATTGTCTTTATCAAAGGGTCCAACAGTACACCACAACATCAAATCTGTTCCCTGTGATGGTGTTATATATCTGAACGTGGAGCCACTAAACTAGGCCATCTTTCAACGCAACACCACATCTATCACTTTCTCTTTCACAGACATTTTTTGTTGTGTTACCTTGTTGTTTTTCGTACCTGTGACTTAGTAAGTGGTATGTTGTTATTGAAGGTTAAATCTCACTCCTTCCCTCCCCAGAATGAAAGAGAACAGATTATGACCACCAATGTCTGGCTCACGCAGGTAAGCATGAATCTCACGGTAAGACTCTATTTATCGCCACTTACAGAGACCACTTCATCCTTCTCCATCTCCGCACTCCCACTCCCTCAACTTGAATTAAAGCGTAGCCATGCCTCTTCCTCGGTTAATGCGGAACAAAGTGGCCCTATATTTGTGCTAATACTCTTCTCCAGTGGTGTGATAATTACGAGAGTAATTGGGAATGATCTGGTGCTGATGGATTATATAGAATGACTGCTGTCTGGCTGGCCCAACGTGACTGTGCCTGTGTCTCTCCAGCACTGGGTAGACTACAGACTGTCATGGGATCCTTCTGATTATGAAGGCATCGATAAGCTACGTATTCCCTCCAGACACATCTGGCTTCCTGATATTGTGCTGTATAACAAGTAAGCATCACCTCGCCAAATAGAACGTGGAAGAAAAGATCATTACGTTCTTGCAATTTAAGAATGACGAGCCTCTATTTTTCAAAGTAATGCGTGTCATTGTAATGTGGTTTCTCATTACTGCATAATAGGATGCTGAAATGGATTCTGTCCCATATCTAATCTTCTGTCGCTCCTCTTTTCTCCCCATAACCCAGTGCTGATGGCACCTACGAGGTGACAGTGTTCACCAATGCCATAGTTCAATTCAACGGCAGCATCTTCTGGCTCCCTCCAGCTATCTATAAGAGTGCCTGCAAGATCGAAGTGAAGCACTTCCCCTTCGACCAGCAGAATTGCACCCTCAAGTTCCGCTCGTGGACCTACGACCACACGGAGATCGACCTGGTCCTGAAGTCGGAGGTGGCCAGCATGGATGACTTCACGCCCAGCGGTGAGTGGGACATCCTTGCCCTTCCGGGTCGACGGACCGTCAACCCCCTGGACGCCACCTACGTGGACCTCACCTATGACTTCATCATTAAGAGGAAACCCTTGTTCTACACCATAAACCTCATCATCCCCTGTGTCCTCATCACCTCCCTGGCTATACTGGTGTTTTACCTGCCCTCCGACTGTGGAGAGAAGATCACCCTGTGTATCTCCGTCCTCCTGGCACTCACTGTGTTCCTGCTCCTGATCTCCAAGATAGTCCCGCCCACCTCGCTGGACGTGCCCCTGATAGGCAAGTACCTGATGTTCACTATGGTACTGGTGACCTTCTCCATCATCACCAGTGTGTGCGTGCTCAACGTGCACCATCGCTCCCCCAGCACCCACACCATGCCCACCTGGGTCAAGCTGGTGTTCCTGGTCAAGCTGCCCGCCTTGCTCTTCATGAGGCGCCCCCAGAATAACTCGGCTCGCCAGAAGCTGCGGCTGCAGAGGCAGCTCAGGTCCCGCAGGTCCGTGCTCGGTCTGGGTTACCCCGTCCCCTGTAAGACAGCCCCAGTCTTGTCCTCCTCCTCGGTCCTCCTCTCCACCGCTTCCGCCTTCTCCTCCCCAGGACACTTTAACAACAAGAATGCAGGCCCACCAGGGTTCAGCCATTCCTCCAGGAAGGGGGATGTCCGTTCCACAGAGTACCTGCCCAACTGTACCTTCCCTCCCAGCCAGGACCTCCGTCTAAGAGGCGGTTCCGACTGGGGGGCCGAGATGCAGGAGGCCGTGGATGGGGTCCGCTTCGTGGCTGATCACATGATGGGGGACGATGATGACCAGAGTGTGAGTACTCCATGACTGAGAAAATACATGAATAACAAACAACATTTGTTTAACACCCCTGGGCTTAAGGGGCTGCAATGTGAGCAGGCTAATTAGGAGGTGTGTTAGCAGATTGGCTTTAAGGCCTGTCTGGCCCAGAAAATGGAAGCCATGGTCATCGATTGTTTACTTAAATGAATCAATAAAATAAGGATGTGACCATGCCTGAGGAATGGCCACCTTGAAACACTGCAGAGGATTGGGCTGAAAAGGTCAATAGCTATAGCGATGTACACCTCAGCAAATATCGAGCCTGTTTCTTTCCCTTTTCTCCCTTTACCTCAATGTTGAAACAAATCTTTGTTTTTCATGTGAAGGACTTTAAATGAATCATTTATCTCTACCCATAGCCCTTTCAGAGAGTCAACGTATTCAGACACGTTCTGACCTCTCTCCGTAGCTTTCTCTCATTCCCCATCCGTCCTTCTGTGTTCCCAGGTGATTGAGGACTGGAAGTACGTGGCCATGGTGGTTGATCGAATGTTTCTGTGGATATTTATCATCGTGTGCGTCGTGGGCACCCTGGGACTCTTCCTTCAGCCTCTCTTTCAGCACCAGATCGTCCCCATCCAGCATGCTCACGCAGAGACCCCCCGCATCTGAGCCCACATGAGGGGTGGGAGGGTCAGGGGGTTTGATCTAGTGGTTTACAGCAATACAAGCAACTGTAGCTTTGGTTACATTGAAGGACATGTACAGTATTTCCAAAATGACATAAATGCCTTATGAGAAGCTAATTTGGTCTCTGTAAAGTTTAAGATATAATGGACAATTCGTTTAACAGGACTGATGCAGGCAAGACTCATGTTGTACTTGAGGAAAAGTAAACCGAATAATGGCGGTTATCACATTATTGTGTTGAATGGCATTACCAAGTTGTTCAACTCAAAGGTGTCGTTAAAGAATGTATTAAATGGTTGTACCTTCAGGCTTTGTCAATGAGTTTGATTAACCATTGATCCATAAAAGTTGGTAAAGGATTTAACAAAACCTCTTCATGACATGTTAAAAGTGGTCCATGCAACACTCTTTGAAAATATTTTTTCTGAAAATTATATGTACCGGTGATATATTCATGGTTACTAAGTGAAAATAAGGTGCACAAAATATGCAAGTGTTAGGACAAACTCATGTCTAAACATTTCCGCTTTGTACCTGCTGCATCATTCAATGATGTATTTTGAACACAAGTGGTTGCATATAACGCCATCTACTGGCTGCACTGAGCAGACTCACATCCACTGAGGTTTGCAAGATGTCGCTGTTTTTCAATCGCACACCCGTACGCACACAAGCATACGCACACGCACGCACACACACATACACATCCACAGACACACACACACACTGAACCTTTACTGCCCAATAAAGGTTGCTGAGTGGGCTCGTTAGAGATTCTGCACACTGTTGGTTCTGTAGCGAGCTTGATTTAAATAAACAAATACACCAACATCTCACAGTGCCAATAACGGTTTTGTTTGGCTTCGTTCTGTTTCTGTTCACAGTACAATTGACTGCTTCCCAACATCAATTTAAAGCAAGGTCTTTACTGTATTCCGTTTCCTGTCACTATAGCTAATTCATATCGTCTTCCAACAGAGAACAGGGGACAAAACAACAAGAGGAAATATTGAGTTATCACCGTTTTAACATAGACATGTCATCAGTGAGTTAAAGCCTATTAATTAAAGCAGTGCTGTACGATACTATTTTAGAGGGTGTTCTTGTCAGCTAAGAAGAAATATTTTCATTGATGACTGCCAGAGCCAGATGTTTCCTGTCACATTAGATTCTAATGACAAAGCAAACTCTGTTCTAGACACATGCAGGATCACTGGGCTTGGAGGTTTATAGACATTAGAACTCAAGAGTCGCCAGCCATCGCTTATATTAGGGCATTAAGGTATTGTAGAACCGGGCTTCTGGCTTCACATTGGCGAACGTCACATAACTGATATCTGTACAGATGATACATTAATAAAATATTTCTTCTTATCTCAGTGTGGATACAACCAGTGGAATGTCCAGTTCTGTGGAGAGTTGTGGGAGTATGTCATGGTCTGTACGAATAATGCATGGTGGTGTTCATGTTTTGCAGATGAAGTCTAAACACTTACTGATGGTGGGGGCTAGTTGTTCCCGCCTTATGGTTTAATTTTTTTTCAATTTCAATTTCAATTAATTTTTTTATCGAGAGGGACAGTGTACATTAATGAACATTAAAATGTAAATGCACCCAATTATAGCCAAAAGGCTAGTTTCCTTTGGCAGTCCCCCTGCCAGAGTGAAAAAGGCTACAACCCACTAATGATCACATTACTTTACTTTGCTAACAGGTCGGGTGAGGCTATAATTAAGTTGAACAAACTTCTTGTCATCAGCATTTCCACCCCACTAGTTGGACGCTGCTATTACCAATGCTAAAGTGTCACAGTGGTGCCGCAGATACCGCTGTCATTGTAACCTATAGCCTACGGTGCAATTAGAAAAAAAATTGCGGTCACGTTTGCGGTCACGTTTACGGTCTTTCAAATTAGTCAAACCTTTTTCAAGCAATCAAGTTCATTTTATTTTTAAGTAATTGCTACAGATATTTGGTTTATATATATAAGAAATTAGCTTGAGGACTCTTAAACCGCACCCTAATAGAAAAAAAACGATTGGTTATCGACTGGGAAGATAAACTGCATCTAAATTGATCAGAAATCAAAACGAATACTTTTTTACATGACCTAAACAAATCTCATGAACAATTTGGTTACTCCTTTTCCTGAGATTGCCGGTGGGGGGTTAGCCTACGACAGCGTCTGCCATCATTCTCATTGATTAACTACCCTTGTCGCCCACCCACCCTCCCTCCCTCTACCCTTTCTCTCGCTCAAGCAGTACACTGCTTCCCTGCATCTTTAGCCTGCGAGTGCTTTCACTATTGCATGCTATATTTCTCTTATTCTGGTTTCTATTTTAAACTTCCTATACCAAATGAACCCTGGATTATTTTCGTTATCTCCTAACCATGAACTCTCACTTTTCCCTCATTGTCCACACTTGTTTCTACGTTTTTTTTCTTCTGTCTGGTAAGTGGGCTACAGTTTTTGTGAGACGATGTATGCCATGGCAAGATGATCAATGCATCCATCGACTAAGTTACTTGTTGCGTTTGAATGAAACCAAATAGAATGAATTGAAGGAATTGTAAAAATCCCTAAACGAAAACCTGTAGCCTTACAAAGAGTAACAACAGGTTGACAATTTTACACGCATGTGAGATAATAATCTTCTAGAATATTGTAAAATGTTGTTTTAGCATTGTTGATAGCCTACTAAAATGTCCATAAAATACCTAATAGTTGTTTTAGTCAGTTTGTGTTTTCCTGTTGAAATTCTGTGTATTTTGAGTATCTTGTGGATTTGAGCTCCACACGGACGTGTCAATGCAGGTTAAAGGCTTAACATGTAAATTGGCACTTACAGTACTGATGGATGTTCTCGCCCAGGGTTAAATGGAAAGCCACGTTGCTCACATATGGTGTAAGGACATTCATTCAAACATTGTATTTTAAATGTACTTTGTTGCAGTAGGTGCGGCAATTGGTCTTTTACTTTGTTGAGTTTAAAATCTGACCTTCAAATAAATAATTAGATCGATTTTGGGGAAAACAAGGCTCGTGAGATTAAATCAGAAATCGTAGACCTTACAAAAGTTAACGTATGGCCAATGCGTGACTACCAGTCGACATTGGCAGTGAAAAGAATGAGTCATTAAGCCTTCACACAAGGATTAGTGAGAACATAATCGAATAAACACAAAACTACCTTCACTATAAACCTCCTATGGCATGTTTCTAACTCGGACCTCTATTACTCAGGTGGCACCTGTTCAGAAGCAGAGCACAGGTTGTTCTCTGTTATATTCTCCAGCTACAATCAGTACATACGGCCAGTGGAGAATGTGTCCGACCCAGTGGTGGTCCAGTTTGAAGTGTCCATGTCCCAGCTGGTCAAAGTGGTGAGTAGCGTGAGTAAGTGTGTGTGTGTGTGTGTACATTTGTGTGTGTAGGTACGTATGTGTGCTTTTGTACAATGCTTGTATGGGATGTCAATGCATTCTACGGTACACCAGGATAGAACTGCAAATCTCAGAAAAAGCAGAGGGACGCAAGGTAGGATGAAACAACTCTTTCCATAAATAACATATTAGAAGCAGAGCCTCTTGGAATTCTCTTAACCCTTGTGTTCTCTTCGGGTCATTCTGACCCATCAGTCATTGTGACCCACCGTTGTATTGCGACAACTTTACCGCATACAAAAACAAAGTGAAGAATTTTCTTTTAACCGTTGGGCTGTCTCAGACCCCCCACATTGCGAAGGTTAAAAGAAAATTATTTTTATTTGTTTTTGTATTGGGTAAAATTGGGTAAACACAACAATGGTTCGTTACGAACCTTTGGGTCATGTGACCCGAAGGCAGCACAAGGGTTAAAAGGAACACGCATTGATTTATGGTGACGAAAGCCCACACTGTTCGATCCTGGATGTGGATAGGATGGGAGATGGAGGGCATCCGACTATCTGATCTCAGAAGAGAGACGAAAGTGAGGATAGAGGCCACCCTGGATTGCTGTGAGGTACACCTGAGATACTCCCTTCATGTGTCTGTGTTCTTCAAAGACGTCACCAGCAACTCTCCCTATGAGCCCAAGGCTGGACCCGGTAGAGCTCGGAGTCACAGACGAGGGCTGTGTGTGGAATCACAGAGCATGGCCATGTGGGAGTGTGATAGGCCAAGAGTAGATGTGAAATGTCAGCTCTCTGAGTTCTTCACTCTTCCTCCAGCTCTGTGCAGCTAGCCCCCAGTGTTCAATCACTGCCACTTCAAATGAGCGCTCCTGGTTTTAATGCCATGTTTTGGCTGGGGCAGAGGCAGCTGCTTCCGACTGGACCCGAGTGGACGGCTTTAATTAAACAAAAAAGCATGCTCTTAGGAGAGAGGAAGATGGCTTTGTTAACCAATGAACAGATTTATTAGATCCACAATAGTGCCAGTGCTTTCCATTGCAGGATCTTAATATTCAGGCTGAAGTCATATCATATCAGTTTTTATCTTTGTGAGCGTTAACCAGCTCCCTGTGTTACTGTATGGAAGGACATAAAAGATAACCACCATTATGGAAACAACCAACCTTTAGCATGGACCATCCTTCATTTCTAGTCTATAAGATGTGAGCAGAGCATGGAGCTATTCAAGATACTGATGATTCTTACAAAACAGCGGCCAACTAAATTATTCAAGATATTGCTTGGGTTCACTGGCAAACAAACTCAAAAAACAATTAAAGACACTGTGTATCCATCCTTCCTCAGTAAATAACCCTAAAGTAGATTTTCTTTCAAGAAAAATTGGCCTCCGATCCAGAATCACCCACAGCTGAACACGACAAAGAGGGATGTAGAGGATTTCTAATGTTCTTTTAAGCTTTGCTGATCAAGCAGAGCAGGGTTCCCTTTGTTGATGGATGGCCGTTATTTCCTCCCCACGCCTCACACTTGAAAACCAATCACCAGTCTGGGATTCCTCTGCCTACAGACATTGCAGTGTGACAATGAGCTCCTTTTAAACGCTGATAGGCTATCATATGGGGCGACTTGGTCATCAGACACAACACCCCAGGAGTCTCCAAGGCCCAGGTGGTTCAAGGGTGTGCAGGCTACCTGAAGGGAGACCCAGACAGTGGGAACCGTGTTTGAGTCTGTTGCCCCAGGCAGTCACAGAAATACCTGTGCAGATCAGCATCAGTTTCGTCTGGGGTCTGCAGTCCCTGGAAGGTCTGCCGGGAGTCCAGACCCACATGAATGGTTAATTATATGCACTGGGTCATGAGATGTATTCACTCACGCTCCAAGTAACCCAGACTTGCCCCTTTTCCATTCGCCAAGTAGTCAACGCATTCTGCTGGAACTGGTGTCTAACTAGCTATCTGTACCCCTCATCCCACGCCCCTGTTGAGCTGAGGTTCACTACAAACCCTACAAAACACTGTCTTGTGTGCTGTTCTCTGGGCTGAAGAACTCGACAGCTCCTCTCAGAAAACCCCTTAATAGAAAACACAGGGACCGAACCCTGGACTGTCTGTTGTCTTGACGCTAACCATCCTAGACAGAACATGATTGCTCTTGACAGCGCGGCCCCCTTTCTTTTTTTTGACCTCTGAAACATTCATATGGTTCAAGATCCCCACAGTAAATGTATCAATTTTTCTCTGTTCTCAGGATGAAGTTAACCAGATCATGGAGACCAACCTGTGGCTGAGACATGTAAGTCCACTCCTCCTCCCTCTCCTTCTCTCTGCCTGTATGTCATACGGACAAGGTCACCTTCTAGGCTCACCATCTTAAATGAGTCTAACTGCCTAGTCTGGTATCCTATATTATTCATCACAAAAACCTTTTAGGATCATTGATCCTAGAGCGATGCATGGTCAGCGAAAGGTTTTCGTTTAACCTGAGCACTGACAGTGTCAGTTCTATCTTTTTTTGTGTCACTGAAAGATGTTGCTCTTCATTTTATGCTGAGGACATAGATTGGACATGATCGTATAGATATATTTCCTACTGTGACCATGCCTTTCAATTCCGAGATGACATCAGAAAGGGGAGCTAAGGATCTGGATTTGATGTTGCATGGTGTGTTTTGTTTTTTTATCGCATGGTTGACATGATGGCGATATATGTGATGAGCCTGTTCTGAGAGAAATGAACTGGAACAGGTCTTTGCGTCTCCCAGAGAACAACCCGGAACAAACACACGTCGGTGCTAAAGCCAGGTGTCAGGTGGCTGAGCGGTTAGGGAATTGGGCTAGTAATCAGAAGGTTGCTGGTTCGATTCCCGGCCGTGCTAAATGACGTTGCGTCCTTGGGCAAGGCACTTCACCCTACTTGCCTCGGGGGGAATGTCCCTTTACTTACTGTAAGTCGCTCTGGATAAGAGCGTCTGCTAAATGTAAATGTCAAGCCATCTGGTAGCAACATGCGGTAGCTCAACAACATGTGTACAGGGATGAAGCAGCCACGTGGGCCAGTAAAGGGAACATAGCTTAGTCAATCAAATAAAACACTGAATGGAAAAGCTAAACCGAAAGGATTAGTTAATTTGTATTTAGGTCATTGATAATTAGTAGAACATTCATTGCCTTTTTATGTCGAGAAAAGGAACAGACATAAAATATGGTCCTTGGCCAATCCCTGTGGAGCTCCTGTCAGTGTCACTTCCTGCTGACTAATAGGTCAGATGTTTATAGCTTTCCTTAGTCACAGACTGTACTCCTGTGTCTTTTATGGGACCTGGGATAATAAATAGCTGTTGCCCTGGACAGAGGGTTAGCAACACTGACTGGCCAGCTCATGAAACACTATAAACCACTGTCTCTGCAGCCTTGTGAAAAAAGTCATGGTCCCTCCTTAGTAAACGGATCCTATAGTACATAATGGTTCATTTTAGAAGATGTTTTACCTGCAGCCAAAGCTTGCATACGCCAGCAGAATAGATACTGATCAAATGGAAGCCGATCTATATAGATACTGTGTCTATGAGGATATGACGAAATCCATTAGCACAAAGCATGCTTGTTTTGATCAGATGACTTTAGCAGGACTGCACTTAAGACCAAGTGTGTTTGTCTGAGGGGGAGAGTTATTTTCTTGCCAACTTTGATTTTCTTTGATTGAGAAGCAGACTTGGAAGAAAACGATAAGAAATCTTGTCTCGTTTGTTTGTTCTCTGTCTGTGCGTTATTTATCTCTGCTTCAACCGGTTGTCAGCAATTCATCTATGACACAATTCACACAAATGGGAAAGATGTAAATGATCCATATTGCATGGTAAGTACCCTCTTGTGTCATCACCATAGATTTGGAACGACTACAAACTGAGGTGGGATCCCAAGAACTTTGGAGGGGTGGAGTTTATCCGAGTGCCTTCCAACAGGATATGGAAACCAGATATTGTTCTGTACAACAAGTGAGTGGATCGATAAATGCCAGTGTTCTCTAAACTACTTTACTGATCTATGCATTATGATAATGATATGTACACGGAGTACAGAGATCTCTGAACTGTACAGAGTAATAAATGACAGGACAAAGCACACAAAGCCTGATATGACATTTTTTCTAATGTAAGACATCTAGGTATACATACAGGCATCCATAGCATGTCCTCAATGGAGTAAGTGGGTTTAGTCTATCTGAATTGACAAATTATTGTATGATTCCAGTGACTCATTCACCACCATACCCCTTTCTCTCTCGCTCTCTCTTTCTCTCTCTCTGTCTCTCTCTCTATCTTCCACTCTCTCTGCCACAGTGCAGTGGGAGATTTCCAGGTGGATGACAAAACCAAGGCTCTGCTTCGCTACAATGGCGACGTGACCTGGATCCCCCCGGCCATCTTCAAGAGCTCCTGCAAGATCGACGTCACCTACTTTCCCTTCGACTACCAGAACTGCACCATGAAGTTTGGTTCCTGGACCTACGACAAGGCCAAGATCGACTTGGTTCTGATTGGCTCGACCATCAACCTCAGGGACTTCTGGGAGAGTGGCGAGTGGGTGATCATCGACGCCCCGGGTTACAAACACGACATCAAATACAACTGCTGCGAGGAAATCTACACGGACATCACCTACTCTCTCTATATCCGCCGCCTGCCTCTCTTCTACACCATCAACATGATCATCCCCTGCCTGCTCATCTCCTTCCTCACCGTGCTGGTCTTCTACCTGCCCTCCGACTGCGGGGAGAAGATCACCCTCTGCATCTCCGTCCTCCTCTCCCTCACCGTGTTCCTGCTGGTCATCACAGAGACCATCCCCTCCACGTCCCTGGTCATCCCTCTGATCGGCGAGTACCTTCTGTTCACGATGATCTTCGTCACGCTCTCCATCGTCATCACCGTGTTTGTGCTGAACGTGCACTACCGCACGCCCAAGACCCACACCATGCCCTGCTGGGTGCGTAGCGTTTTCCTGGGGCTGCTACCCAGGGTGATGTTCATGACCAGGCCGGAGAGGGACCCGGAGAGGGTGGCTACGGGGGCTGTCCAGCTGCTGCCCTCCCAGCCCTGTGCGCTCCACACCCTGCAGCAGCACAAGCCGCAGGCCCTGGCCTCCAGCGTGGTGTCCAGCCTGGCTACGCGGCAGCGCCTCTTCGTCAACACGAAGCTCAACAACCTCGGAGGGGAATCATTCCAGGGCCCGGCCTTTCTGTGCCGCGAGGGCCGCTGCAACTGCTGCTGGAGCCAGAGGAGCACCAAGCTCCCGGCAGACTCCGGGGGAGGGACAGGGGGCCTGGGCAGCGTGGGGGCCCTCAGCGGAGGGGGGTCCGTCGGGGTGGGAGGAGGGTGCAGCCCCTGCTCCAGCTCCGAGTCTCTGGATGGTGGACTCATGTCTCTGTACCCGCTGTCTCCAGAGATCAGGGAGGCCATCGAAAGCGTCAAGTACATAGCAGAGAACATGAAGCTGCAGAACAAAGCCAAGGAGGTGAGTGGGGTTTAGGTTAGGGTACAGCCCGAAGGATTGAAGGTCGAATTTTGTGTCACATTCGCTGAACTGTATTTTCTCTGTCTTGTCTTGCAGGTACAGGACGACTGGAAGTATGTTGCCATGGTGATCGATAGAATCTTCCTGTGGGTTTTTGTCCTGGTGTGTATCCTGGGAACAGCAGGCCTCTTCCTCCAACCACTCCTATTGGCAGAGGACATGTGACCCCCCCCCCCACACACACACACACACACACCCTCACACACACACAAACACCCCCACAAGAACACACACACTAAGATTTGGCTATTAGAACCACACCATGCACAGGTTTACACTATACAAGGTTCAAACTACATCATGGACATTCCTCACTGAAGCCAACAGACAGGGCAACATGGAGGAAGGAGACGACACATGGGTGGATGTGAGCTCCAGCCAGCTGTTCACTGTCTTTTCTCTCCATCTAAATGTGTTGATTTGCTGAAATGGGGTTGTGACCTTCTCCGTGGTTGGGACGCTGTTTTTACCACGGCAACCACTGGACAGCACACCCAATCTCCTGCTGTGATGCTTTGTTTACATCTCATTATGATAGTTACACAGATACAGAGGTCCATGCTTCTGCTTCTCAAACAACACGGAGCCCTGAACTTTCTGTCAGATGAGAGGACAACATACATGGACATACTAATAGCTCACAAGGATTTCTGAAAGCCTGTAATGGGAAATTTGGAGCAATGTTGGGAAACAATGAGTGATTTAGCACGTAGATGCCGATGTTATGTTGGAAGATTGAATTATCGTGTTAAATATTCATGGGGATTCAGTTCCGTGAACATAATATAGATTCCGTCTTTCTGTTCTCTCACCCTGTTATGCTCACAAACAAGTCATGTATCAACACACGTATTCATAAAGATCATACATTATGAACATTAAAAACAGCTGCAGTATGTTCACCGTTCAGTGGTCTACAAAAATGGTTGGTTTTATACCGTTTGTGTTTATTTTATAGTGCAAATTGTGCCGTCTTGTGGCCAATATTTAAAACTACAATTCAGTGAAAGCAACATGTTTTTCCATACATACAGTTAATTAGTTTTAATTTAAAGACCAAATTTGTTTTCCTTTAACTAAACATTTAGTCATTTAGCAGACGCTCTTATCCAAACATCTTATTGTGTGCAAATTGCACTCCTTGTCCTTTTGGCACATCCCTTTTTAAAATAACTACTGTTCTCTGCAGTCACCTCTAGAGTCGACTGAGCATCATTGTCATTTTCTAGAAAACTCAGAGCATCATGCAGAGATCAATATCTCCTTGTAATGAAGCACATAGGACGACGCAGGGATGATGTAGATGGGATGATCAGACAGCAGGCCAGGCAGAGAAGGGCCTGGTTATGACACTGGACACTGAGCGTCAGGTTATTATATCACAATCACTATGGTTCTGTTCTTTATCTCACCAGACCACATTTCTCTTGCCTTTTGCTGTGGTCTATGTTGACATCTATTCTTAAGGAGCACTGTCTTGACTAGGGGCTTCTTAAACAGAGGCAAGTAGCACAGACTGTAATAGGAAATAAAGAAATAGGAGTAGATATTTCCCAGGCCTTGACTAAGATTAGGGTGCCTGAACTATTTGTCTGTTGGTTGGTTTCTTATACCAATGCTCCACCATTAATATCACCGTGACCTTCATAGACATTGGTTAGAATGAGTAGCATCTAACAGTAAATCCACCAGCACTTGTTTTACACCAGCCAATACCACTAATGCATTAGCTAGCTACTGTAAACCCAAAGCAGTAACAATGAGAATCTTCATCCTCTTCTTGTGTGAGTATATTATTGACAACCACATATTTGATGAACAGTTTGATTGCTATAATTGAATCGCTTGGTAACAATAGTATTTGAGAATAATTTGAATCGGTTTAAATTTGTTTCCCATCAAAGGCACTTATGCAAAAGAGGTTGCATCCCAGAATGAAGGTCAGTTAACTATTGTTTCAATTCAGTTGATAGAAATCAACATTACAGTAGGTATTTTTAGTTAATTTGTTAAACTTTAAAGCCTGTACAGTGAGATAATGATTCCATAACATTCTTCTTTCTTTTTTAATGCCAGACCTTGTTCCAGCAAAGATCTTTGGCCCAACGTCTCAATGTAGAGCAGGCAGTGACCTCTTATTAACCTGCAGCACATTTGGGTTCAAGCAAGCTTCAGAAGTGGTATATGTTTATTTATTTAAAGACGGCATTGCAATTGATAAGAAAAAACAGCATAAGGAACAACATGAAACTGTATTTATTTTGACGAGAGTCATTACTAAGCAGAATGGCAACTACAGTTGTATGTTTTCCAAAAATAAATCTTCATCCTCTGAAATAAGAGGGAAAGGGGGTAATTTAATAGGCATCACAGTGATAGGTAAGAACTTATTCTATCATTCTATTTTAAAACTTATTATTTATTGGACTGAACATACAGTAAATAGAATACAGGAGTTTTTGTCTGTTTAATTAGTTGACTTTGGAATATTTGTGGTCAAAACCAAGCAATATGTAAGTCTGTAGATACATATACTGTAGTGTATGTATGTATATGGACGGTACTAACTCATTTTCCTGCTCTGCTCCATATCCAGAGACTTTGATCCCTGCTGACCTCGTAACAGGTCCATCCATTGTGAGAAAGGGAGATGATGTAGAATTTACGTGTCGAATGTCAGACCCTCAAAAAGTAGCAAACAGCAGTTTTGTTCATTGTTACCTCATCAAGAACGGGGCTATCGTTCTGGTTCAGGTGTTTGACATTCAAAAGATGAAGGCCATTTTCACCATTAGAGCTCTGAGTAACGCAGCCAGTGGCAACTACAGCTGTGTGCTCCTCGTATTGGACTCAATAGACGCAGAGCTACATGGAAGCACTGCTGTGTTTCTTCAGGTGAAGGAGAGAGGTAAGATCCAAAATGAAAAGTTACTAGATGTCAGAAAAAAACGTTTAAGTCCTCATCTCCCTCACCTTATCGCCATATTTTCTTTCCAGGGGGATGGAAGAAGCTTGTCATAAGAATTGTGTGTACCGTTGGTGTAATCCTACTCATAATATTGGTCGTCTGTCTACCTACACATCACAAAACAAGGTCAGACCATTTACCGTAGGCCTTAATCTGTAGAATGACAAACATCTAGGCGTTAACAAAAGTGCATTCATACATTCGTTAACAGGGGCTTTACAGTGTTGCAGAGGAGGGTAAGTTGTTATTTCACAGTGTTGAATGCTGGCAGTGCCTCAATGGTTATATTGGATATTTCCCCTAGAACACAAGTGGTGATGAATGAAGATTTGCCATTCGCAGAAGGAGACTATAATGGTAACATATTTTCTTTTAATGGTAAAACTTAACAGCCATATAGTTTGGTTGATTACTCTGAGATTTACTGTCTCTATCTCTATATATTTTGAGCCGGAGCTTCAAACATGGAAGAGGAGCAGTGGTATGTATAGATACTGCACATGACATGTTTCCAATCTTAGAAACTTTCTCTTTTCAGTGTTTCTCTGTGTGTCTGTCTAACATGTTTGAAATGGAAATGTTTATTTTTCAGTTCTCATCCGGTCACTTTGGATGAATTTTCGGACTGTGAGAGTATAGAAGGTAGGTGGGGATGCTTTACAAATCTTACAATATGCAACACAAAAATTGAAAGAATTCATCAACAGAGATTAATAACCAAAACGTTCAATTTTCTTGGAATCAGACAATCCTGTGTACGACCAAGTTCGGGTAAGCTACAGCTCTAAAGTATGCTCAAAATGAAATTGTAAATATTTTGGTGACTAATTGCTGGCAACACCGTTGTCTAATCACATGTATTATACAGTTCTAAGATGTAAATTAACATTAGCATGTTCTTGCTGTTTGTTTGTTTTCTGCGCCCTTCAGGATGCAATATTTGAGGAAGGTATGTAGACTGTCTTGAAGTATACAGTCACTTTGATACATAGGTTACCATACAGCTCTGGCAATATTACTGTCAGATCAAGTACAAGAAAAAATGTCTCTCTCCTAACCACACATTATCTGTCTCGCATTTTGCATATGAGTGTTCACATACCTCTTTTACTGGCACATACTTATTTTTATATACTGTGGCAACATCTTTTTGACCTTGGATATTAAGAAACATCTTTTTAAAATAATTTAGTTATTCAATCTACAGTCAAAGATAAACACACTTCCGTACAAATATAATGAACCTGACAATAAATATCCTTCTTATCCGCAGAGCCTGCGATTCAAACAATGCCTAGCAAGGTTATTTATGCAGTGCCAAGTAAGTTAAAACACTGTTCAGAGCAGCATAAGTGCATTAGCAAATAAAGGATGCAATATTATTATGATTAAATGATTGGGTTGTTGGCTTGATCCCTAACTTCAAACACGTTTTACACAGCCAGTAAATGGAAATATTGTTACTGTACACACTTAGCAAATGTTGGGACAGAGTACTTTTTTTCTCATGAGATGAGATTTTTGAAATCAAATATTGTGTTGTTTCTATGCTTTCATTTATGAATCATTTTTCAAGCTGTACACATATAGTGACGTACATTTATGTTATATTTTTTTGTCATATCAAACTATCTGTAGCTGGTTACTGTGCTGATAAAAGACTCGATCCTTCTTCCTCACTGTCTAGAATGTTCTCTCGAAACACAACACATACTATTGTGTTTCCAATAACTGTCACAAGGGGGTCTCACTTCTTCTGTCTCTTCTAGTCTGTGCTGTACATGGAGCTAACACTGTCAATTGCAAAACTACCCAACCAGGACAGCAAAGTATTTCAGGGTTTGACATCTGAACTATTCTAAATATAAAGCATTGTATTTATACATGTGTTTCAGAAATATTGTCCATATTTAACAGAAAAGCTGCAAATACTGTATATGATTTTTTTAAGCAAAAGAACAACAAAAGTCCCATATGTAGTATGAGTGACCATTACTTTGACGTGACTTTGAAAACTTTAATGTCCTCTGAGAGGCAATTTGTTGTTCAGATAAATAAATAATGAGTCAAATTACACCAACCACCAAAAATGTAATTGGGATGCAAATGAGTAAGGTGCACAAGGGAGAAAATGCAATTGTTACCGTGAAAATTTAAAACGAGAAGACTGGCAACTACAGCTGTGTATACACCTAAGAAAAACTCAGTCATTTTCTAGAAAACTCCTTGCATAATGCAGAGATCAATATGTCTCCTTGTAATGAAGCACATAGGACGACGCAGGGATGATGTAGATGGGATGATCAGACAGCAGACCAAGCAGAGAAGGGCCTGGTTATGACACTGCTACATCCTCTGGACACTGAGCCTCAGGTTATTACATCACAATCAATATGGAGACCTGGTGATAAAGGACATCATTAGGCCAGGTTCAGTTCTGTATCTCACCAGACCACATTTCTCTTGCCTTTTGCTGTGGTCGATGTTGACATCTATTTTTAAGGAGTACTCTACAGAATGTGTCTGTAATTTAAAAGCTTTGAGTTTGTTAACAGTTCTTTTGTCTGGCATAAAAGGGTTTATGATAGACAAGGCTGTTGGGAGTTATGTTAAGTAAGACCCAGTTTAAAATTACATCACATTTAGCACTCAAAAAATCAAATTTGCAAATAAGATTGTTTTGATAGACCACATTTACATAGCCAATGGGTCCTATTGTCTTGCCTTGCAATGCTATTGGATAAATGTGGTCTTTCAAAAAAAAGAAATTAGCAATTAAAGAGCTAAAAGTGACGTTGTAATTTTACAACAAGGGGTCTTCTGTTTTGACGTTAACATGTATTGACTGCTGACAGTCTTCCACTCTCACACTCACAAATCTTGCATTAAACAAACCACAATTGATTTAACAAATTACTTCTTGGATAAATAAATCAAACTTAGCTCATTTGCAGAATCATGTAAAGTTAAAACATTGTCTTGACTGTGCTACTTGCCTCTGTTTAAGAAGCCCCTAGACTAGTTTCAGGGTGTTGCAGAAATAGGAGTAGGTACTTCCCAGGCCTTGACTAAGGTTTGGGTGTCTGAACTATTTGTCAGTTGGTTGGTTTCTTATACCAATGCTCCACCCTTAATATCACCGTGACCTTTATAGACATTGGTTAGAATGAGTAGCATCTAACAGTAAATCCACCAGCACTTGTTTTACACCAGCCGATACCACTAATGCATTAGCTAGCTACTGTAAACCCAAAGCATTCAAGTAACAATGAGAATCTTCATCCTCTTCTTGTGTGAGTATATTATTGACAACCACATATTTGATGAACAGTTTGATTGCTATAATTGAATCGCTTGTTAACAATAGTATTTGAGGATAATTTGAATCAGTTTAAATTTGTTTCCTATCGAAGGCACTTTTTCAAAAGAGGTTGCATCCCAGAATGAAGGTCAGTTAACTATTGTTTCAATTAAGTTTATAGAAATCAAAATTACAGTAGGCATTTTCAGTTAATTTGTTCAACTTTAAAGCCTGTACAGTGAGATAATGATTCCATAACATTCTTCTTTCTTTTTAAATGCCAGGCCTTGTTAAAGCGAAGATCTTTGGCCCAACGTCTCAATGTAGAGCAGGCAGTGACATCTCATTAACCTGCAGCACATTTGGGTTCAAGAAAATTTTAGAAGTTGTATATGTTTATTTATTTAAGGACGGCATTGCAATTTGTGATAAGAAACAACAACGTAAGGAACAACATGAAACTGTATTTATTTTGACTAGAGTCAGTACTAAGCAGAATGGCAACTACAGTTGTATGTTTTCCAAAAATAAAACTTCATCCTCTGAAATAAGAGGGAAAGGGGATAATTTAATAGACATCACAGTGATAGGTAAGAACTTATTTTATCATTATATTCTACAACTTATTATTTATTGAACTAAACATACAGTATCTAGAATACAGGAGTTTTTGTCTGTTTAATTAGTTGACTTTGGAATGTTTGTGGTTGAAGCCAAGCAATATGTAAGTCTGTAGATACATATACTGTAGTGTATGTATGTATATGGTGGAGTCAGTTGGCTGAGCGGTGAGGGAATCGGGCTAGTAATCCGAAGGTTGCCAGTTCGATTCCAGGTCATGCAAACTAACGTTGTGTCCTTGGGCAAGGCACTTCACCCTACTTGCCTCGGGGGAATGTCCCTGTACTTACTGTAAGTCGCTCTGGATAAGAGCGTCTGCTAAATGACTAAATGTAAATGTATATGGACGGTACTAACTCATTTTCCTGCTCTGCTCCATATCCAGAGACTTTGATCCCTGCTGACCTCGTAACAGGTCCATCCATTGTGAGAAAGGGAGATGATGTAGAATTTACGTGTCGAATGTCAGACCCTCAAAAAGTAGCAAACAGCAGTTTTGTTCATTGTTACCTCATCAAGAACGGGGCTATCGTTCTGGTTCAGGTGTTTGACATTCAAAAGATGAAGGCCATTTTCACCATTAGAGCTCTGAGTAACGCAGCCAGTGGCAACTACAGCTGTGTGCTCCTCGTATTGGACTCAATAGACGCAGAGCTACATGGAAGCACTGCTGTGTTTCTTCAGGTGAAGGAGAGAGGTAAGATCCAAAATGAAAAGTTACTAGATGTCAGAAAAAAACGTTTAAGTCCTCATCTCCCTCACCTTATCGCCATATTTTCTTTCCAGGGGGATGGAAGAAGCTTGTCATAAGAATTGTGTGTACCGTTGGTGTAATCCTACTCATAATATTGGTCGTCTGTCTACCTACACATCACAAAACAAGGTCAGACCATTTACCGTAGGCCTTAATCTGTAGAATGACAAACATCTAGGCGTTAACAAAAGTGCATTCATACATTCGTTAACAGGGGCTTTACAGTGTTGCAGAGGAGGGTAAGTTGTTATTTCACAGTGTTGAATGCTGGCAGTGCCTCAATGGTTATATTGGATATTTCCCCTAGAACACAAGTGGTGATGAATGAAGATTTGCCATTCGCAGAAGGAGACTATAATGGTAACATATTTTCTTTTAATGGTAAAACTTAACAGCCATATAGTTTGGTTGATTACTCTGAGATTTACTGTCTCTATCTCTATATATTTTGAGCCGGAGCTTCAAACATGGAAGAGGAGCAGTGGTATGTATAGATACTGCACATGACATGTTTCCAATCTTAGAAACTTTCTCTTTTCAGTGTTTCTCTGTGTGTCTGTCTAACATGTTTGAAATGGAAATGTTTATTTTTCAGTTCTCATCCGGTCACTTTGGATGAATTTTCGGACTGTGAGAGTATAGAAGGTAGGTGGGGATGCTTTACAAATCTTACAATATGCAACACAAAAATTGAAAGAATTCATCAACAGAGATTAATAACCAAAACGTTCAATTTTCTTGGAATCAGACAATCCTGTGTACGACCAAGTTCGGGTAAGCTACAGCTCTAAAGTATGCTCAAAATGAAATTGTAAATATTTTGGTGACTAATTGCTGGCAACACCGTTGTCTAATCACATGTATTATACAGTTCTAAGATGTAAATTAACATTAGCATGTTCTTGCTGTTTGTTTGTTTTCTGCGCCCTTCAGGATGCAATATTTGAGGAAGGTATGTAGACTGTCTTGAAGTATACAGTCACTTTGATACATAGGTTACCATACAGCTCTGGCAATATTACTGTCAGATCAAGTACAAGAAAAAATGTCTCTCTCCTAACCACACATTATCTGTCTCGCATTTTGCATATGAGTGTTCACATACCTCTTTTACTGGCACATACTTATTTTTATATACTGTGGCAACATCTTTTTGACCTTGGATATTAAGAAACATCTTTTTAAAATAATTTAGTTATTCAATCTACAGTCAAAGATAAACACACTTCCGTACAAATATAATGAACCTGACAATAAATATCCTTCTTATCCGCAGAGCCTGCGATTCAAACAATGCCTAGCAAGGTTATTTATGCAGTGCCAAGTAAGTTAAAACACTGTTCAGAGCAGCATAAGTGCATTAGCAAATAAAGGATGCAATATTATTATGATTAAATGATTGGGTTGTTGGCTTGATCCCTAACTTCAAACACGTTTTACACAGCCAGTAAATGGAAATATTGTTACTGTACACACTTAGCAAATGTTGGGACAGAGTACTTTTTTTCTCATGAGATGAGATTTTTGAAATCAAATATTGTGTTGTTTCTATGCTTTCATTTATGAATCATTTTTCAAGCTGTACACATATAGTGACGTACATTTATGTTATATTTTTTTGTCATATCAAACTATCTGTAGCTGGTTACTGTGCTGATAAAAGACTCGATCCTTCTTCCTCACTGTCTAGAATGTTCTCTCGAAACACAACACATACTATTGTGTTTCCAATAACTGTCACAAGGGGGTCTCACTTCTTCTGTCTCTTCTAGTCTGTGCTGTACATGGAGCTAACACTGTCAGTTGCAAAACTACCCAACCAGGACAGCAAAGTATTTCAGGGTTTGACATCTGAACTATTCTAAATATAAAGCATTGTATTTATACATGTGTTTCAGAAATATTGTCCATATTTAACAGAAAAGCTGCAAATACTGTATATGATTTTTTTAAGCAAAAGAACAACAAAAGTCCCATATGTAGTATGAGTGACCATTACTTTGACGTGACTTTGAAAACTTTAATGTCCTCTGAGAGGCAATTTGTTGTTCAGATAAATAAATAATGAGTCAAATTACACCAACCACCAAAAATGTAATTGGGATGCAAATGAGTAAGGTGCACAAGGGAGAAAATGCAATTGTTACCGTGAAAATTTAAAACGAGAAGACTGGCAACTACAGCTGTGTATACACCTAAGAAAAACTCAGTCATTTTCTAGAAAACTCCTTGCATAATGCAGAGATCAATATGTCTCCTTGTAATGAAGCACATAGGACGACGCAGGGATGATGTAGATGGGATGATCAGACAGCAGACCAAGCAGAGAAGGGCCTGGTTATGACACTGCTACATCCTCTGGACACTGAGCCTCAGGTTATTACATCACAATCAATATGGAGACCTGGTGATAAAGGACATCATTAGGCCAGGTTCAGTTCTGTATCTCACCAGACCACATTTCTCTTGCCTTTTGCTGTGGTCGATGTTGACATCTATTTTTAAGGAGTACTCTACAGAATGTGTCTGTAATTTAAAAGCTTTGAGTTTGTTAACAGTTCTTTTGTCTGGCATAAAAGGGTTTATGATAGACAAGGCTGTTGGGAGTTATGTTAAGTAAGACCCAGTTTAAAATTACATCACATTTAGCACTCAAAAAATCAAATTTGCAAATAAGATTGTTTTGATAGACCACATTTACATAGCCAATGGGTCCTATTGTCTTGCCTTGCAATGCTATTGGATAAATGTGGTCTTTCAAAAAAAAGAAATTAGCAATTAAAGAGCTAAAAGTGACGTTGTAATTTTACAACAAGGGGTCTTCTGTTTTGACGTTAACATGTATTGACTGCTGACAGTCTTCCACTCTCACACTCACAAATCTTGCATTAAACAAACCACAATTGATTTAACAAATTACTTCTTGGATAAATAAATCAAACTTAGCTCATTTGCAGAATCATGTAAAGTTAAAACATTGTCTTGACTGTGCTACTTGCCTCTGTTTAAGAAGCCCCTAGACTAGTTTCAGGGTGTTGCAGAAATAGGAGTAGGTACTTCCCAGGCCTTGACTAAGGTTTGGGTGTCTGAACTATTTGTCAGTTGGTTGGTTTCTTATACCAATGCTCCACCCTTAATATCACCGTGACCTTTATAGACATTGGTTAGAATGAGTAGCATCTAACAGTAAATCCACCAGCACTTGTTTTACACCAGCCGATACCACTAATGCATTAGCTAGCTACTGTAAACCCAAAGCATTCAAGTAACAATGAGAATCTTCATCCTCTTCTTGTGTGAGTATATTATTGACAACCACATATTTGATGAACAGTTTGATTGCTATAATTGAATCGCTTGTTAACAATAGTATTTGAGGATAATTTGAATCAGTTTAAATTTGTTTCCTATCGAAGGCACTTTTTCAAAAGAGGTTGCATCCCAGAATGAAGGTCAGTTAACTATTGTTTCAATTAAGTTTATAGAAATCAAAATTACAGTAGGCATTTTCAGTTAATTTGTTCAACTTTAAAGCCTGTACAGTGAGATAATGATTCCATAACATTCTTCTTTCTTTTTAAATGCCAGGCCTTGTTAAAGCGAAGATCTTTGGCCCAACGTCTCAATGTAGAGCAGGCAGTGACATCTCATTAACCTGCAGCACATTTGGGTTCAAGAAAATTTTAGAAGTTGTATATGTTTATTTATTTAAGGACGGCATTGCAATTTGTGATAAGAAACAACAACGTAAGGAACAACATGAAACTGTATTTATTTTGACTAGAGTCAGTACTAAGCAGAATGGCAACTACAGTTGTATGTTTTCCAAAAATAAAACTTCATCCTCTGAAATAAGAGGGAAAGGGGATAATTTAATAGACATCACAGTGATAGGTAAGAACTTATTTTATCATTATATTCTACAACTTATTATTTATTGAACTAAACATACAGTATCTAGAATACAGGAGTTTTTGTCTGTTTAATTAGTTGACTTTGGAATGTTTGTGGTTGAAGCCAAGCAATATGTAAGTCTGTAGATACATATACTGTAGTGTATGTATGTATATGGTGGAGTCAGTTGGCTGAGCGGTGAGGGAATCGGGCTAGTAATCCGAAGGTTGCCAGTTCGATTCCAGGTCATGCAAACTAACGTTGTGTCCTTGGGCAAGGCACTTCACCCTACTTGCCTCGGGGGAATGTCCCTGTACTTACTGTAAGTCGCTCTGGATAAGAGCGTCTGCTAAATGACTAAATGTAAATGTATATGGACGGTACTAACTCATTTTCCTGCTCTGCTCCATATCCAGAGACTTTGATCCCTGCTGACCTCGTAACAGGTCCATCCATTGTGAGAGAGGGAGATGATGTGGAATTTACGTGTCGAATGTCAGACCCTCAAAAAGTAGCAAACAGCAGTTTTGTTCATTGCTACCTCATCAAGAACGGGGCTATCGTTCTGGTTCAGGTGTTTGACATTCAAAAGATGAAGGCCATTTTCACCATTAGAGCTCTGAGTAACGCAGCCAGTGGCAACTACAGCTGTGTGCTCCTCGTATTGGACTCTCTGCCAAAAAAAGACGCAGAGCTACATGGAAGCACTGCTGTGTTTCTTCAGGTGAAGGAGAGAGGTAAGATCCAAAATGAAAAGTTACTAGAAGTCCTCATCTCCCTCACCTTATCGCCATATTTTCTTTCCAGGGGGATGGAAGGAGCTTGTCATAGGAATTGTGTGTACCGTTGGTGTAATCCTACCCATAATATTGGTCTTCTGTCTATACCTACACATCACAAAACAAGGTCAGACCATTTACCGTTACCTGTAATGTTTATTTGTGACAAGACAAACAGCTGGGCATTAACAAAACTGCATTCATACATTCGTTAACAGGGGCTTTACAGTGTTGCAGAGGAGGGTAAGTTGTTATTTCACAGTGTTAAATGCGAGGGAGTCAGGTGGCTGAGCGGTGAGGGAATCGGGCTAGTAATCCGAAGGTTGCCAGTTTGATTCCCGGTCATGCCAACTGACGTTGTGTCCTTGGGCAAGGCACTTCACCCTACTTGCCTCGGGGGGAATGTCCCTGTACTTACTGTAAGTCGCTCTGGATAAGAGCGTCTGCTAAATGACTAAATGTAAATGTAAATGCTGGCAGTGCCTCAATGGTTATATTGGATATTTCCCCTAGAACACAAGTAGTGGTGAATGAAGATTTGCCATTCGCAGAAGGAGACTATAATGGTAACATATTTTCTCTTAATAGTAAAACTTCACAGCCATATAGTTTGGTTGATTACTCTGAGATTTACTGTCTCTATCTCTATATATTTTGTAAGACGGAGCTTCAAACATGGAAGAGGAGCAGTGGTATGTATAGATACTGCACATGACATGTTTCCAATCTTAGAAACTTTCTTTCAGTGTTTCTCTGTGTGTCTGTCTAACATGTTTGAAATGGAAATGTTTATTTTTCAGTTCTCATCCGGTCACTTTGGATGAATTTTCGGACTGTGAGAGTATAGAAGGTAGGTGGGGATGCTTTACAAATCTTACAATATGCAACACAAAAATTGAAAGAATTCATCAACAGAGATTAATAACCAAAACGTTAAATTTTCTTGGAATCAGACAATCCTGTGTACGACCAAGTTCGGGTAAGCTACAGCTCTAAAGTATGCTCAAAATGAAATTGTAAATATTTTGGTGACTAATTGCTGGCAACACCGTTGTCTAATCACATGTATTATACAGTTCTAAGATGTAAATTAACATTAGCATGTTCTTGCTGTTTGTTTGTTTTCTGCGCCCTTCAGGATGCAATATTTGAGGAAGGTATGTAGACTGTCTTGAAGTATACAGTCACTTTGATACATAGGTTACCATACAGCTCTGGCAATATTACTGTCAGATCAAGTACAAGAAAAAATGTCTCTCTCCTAACCACACATTATCTGTCTCGCATTTTGCATATGAGTGTTCACATACCTCTTTTACTGGCACATACTTATTTTTATATACTGTGGCAACATCTTTTTGACCTTGGATATTAAGAAACATCTTTTTAAAATAATTTAGTTATTCAATCTACAGTCAAAGATAAACACACTTCCGTACAAATATAATGAACCTGACAATAAATATCCTTCTTATCCGCAGAGCCTGCGATTCAAACAATGCCTAGCAAGGTTATTTATGCAGTGCCAAGTAAGTTAAAACACTGTTCAGAGCAGCATAAGTGCATTAGCAAATAAAGGATGCAATATTATTATGATTAAATGATTGGGTTGTTGGCTTGATCCCTAACTTCAAACACGTTTTACACAGCCAGTAAATGGAAATATTGTTACTGTACACACTTAGCAAATGTTGGGACAGAGTACTTTTTTTCTCATGAGATGAGATTTTTGAAATCAAATATTGTGTTGTTTCTATGCTTTCATTTATGAATCATTTTTCAAGCTGTACACATATAGTGACGTACATTTATGTTATATTTTTTTGTCATATCAAACTATCTGTAGCTGGTTACTGTGCTGATAAAAGACTCGATCCTTCTTCCTCACTGTCTAGAATGTTCTCTCGAAACACAACACATACTATTGTGTTTCCAATAACTGTCACAAGGGGGTCTCACTTCTTCTGTCTCTTCTAGTCTGTGCTGTACATGGAGCTAACACTGTCAATTGCAAAACTACCCAACCAGGACAGCAAAGTATTTCAGGGTTTGACATCTGAACTATTCTAAATATAAAGCATTGTATTTATACATGTGTTTCAGAAATATTGTCCATATTTAACAGAAAAGCTGCAAATACTGTATATGATTTTTTTAAGCAAAAGAACAACAAAAGTCCCATATGTAGTATGAGTGACGATATATTTATAATACGGGTGGTTGAAATCAAGCATTCAATCAAGCTTTATTGAGCATAAAGTACTGTACGGTGTACAGGTGTTTACAGTACGCCTGTTTACATTTGCCTTAAAATGGAGCGTTCCATATTAGTGCACACTCAAAATAACGGTTACATTTTTGGTTGTCATTGGTAATTTTCGTTGTCACTTGGTTGTCACTGACTTGGTTGTCGTTGTTATTTTGTTGTCATTTCAAGATTGACAGTAAGCAAACATGTTTCATGTTAACTTCGATCTTTTGGGGGGAAGAACTTTTGATGAGTGGTTAGCCGAAGATGAGAGAGCAAGAGTGAGCAAGAGTGGTCGAAAGCGATGTCATCAGAGACGAAGGGGACATGAGAAACGTTTTCCATGGATGCACAATTAGTGGAAATATCCAAATCAATATAAGAAAAACGTAACATGTTTAGACCTAATGTTTAAAATAAATATTATTTTATTGAAAGTGTCCCATTGTCATTGTTGTTATTTTAAAGTCAGCTTTTATGAAATGAGCAAAGTCAATTGCGAGATCTAGCTAGCTAGCTAGGCTAACAAACGTGAAGTTCACAATGCTGTTTGTCCGTTGCATAGCAACAGCCACTGTTTACAGGGACTATTTTCTCTCGGCTACTGAAATGCGATACACAATGTTTGTTGTCTATAACTATTTTGTGCTGAAAGGCAGCTTACTATTTATTTACTATTTATAATTTCGCTGGCAACCGTATTATAAAAGGCATAACGACATCTCTGACGTTGATAACAAACCAAACCGTTTCAAAATCGGTTGAAAATTGAGCAAGTTATGGTCATTTAAAAAGTACATGTAGATTCAACACAATGTTATGGGTGAGCGAGTTGACTGTAGCAAGATGGCCGCCATGTGCGGACGTTCTAGACTCCGCCGTAAGACATCTAGTGTTTATATATATATATATGGCTAACACTGTCAATTGCAAAACTACCCAACCAGGACAGCAAAGCATTTCAGGGTTTGACATCTGAACTATTCCAAATATAAAGAATTGCATTTATACATGTGTTTCAGAAATATTGTCCATACTTGACAGAAAAGCTGCAAATACTGTATATATTTTTTTTAAAGCAAAAGAACAACTAAAGTACCATATGTAGTAGGAGGGACCATTACTTTGACGTGACTTTGAAAACTTTAATGTCCTCTGAGAGGCAATTTGTTGTTCAAATAAACTAATAAATAATGAGTCAGTTCACACCAACCGCCAATAATTCAATTGGGATGCAAATTAAGAAGGTGCTTAAGGAAGAAAATGCAATTTTAACCGTAAAAATTTTAAGCAAGGTGCATAAGGGACAAAATGCCATTTTAACCGTAAAGATTTAAAGCAAGAAGACTGGCAACTAAAGCTGTGTATACACCTAAGAATAACTCAGTAACATTTAGCAGACGCTCTTATCCAGAGCGACTTACAGTAAGTACAGGGATATTCCCCGAGGCAAGTAGGGTGAAGTGCCTTGCCCAAGGACACAACGTCTTTTTGCACGGCCAAGAATCGAACTGGCAACCTTCAGATTACTAGCCCGATTCCCTAACCGCTCAGCCACCTGACTCCCTAGTTAGTAGCGTGATCTCAACTGGAGAACTTGTAGTTGTTCAGGTCTAAGGTGAGACTTGTATTTTATGTCTATGCCTTCATTTGCCTAATTTTGAATACTTATTTTGTAGTATCTGTTCTGGACAAGAGGATGATCTTCAGCATTTCAAAGGTAGGCTTTGTTAGGTATGTTTTTCTCACTGTGTCTATTTCTTCTGTAATACTTTAACCTCAAACCCTAGATAGAAATACCTACGTTAGCAGAGACACAGTTTTGTGCACACCTGCACTATAAATACACCAATGTAGTTTGTTCTTTCAAAAAATGTTCTATCTATCATCATCAAATTTTCCCCTCAGAACCATGAAGCAAGCAGTGTTGAAACGTTTTCCGGAAGTTGATAGCAGAAAAAGAAACAATGCAAGAAGCAATCTGCAGCAAAGTGTTTTGACACAAAATGTATACCATTGTGCAGTTTGACATACTGTGATGCTAATAAGCTTATACCTTTAACTTGAACTCGCCTTCTTTTTCACCTTCTTTTTCACTGTTTTTCTTTGTTCTATACGATATTTACAGAGCTAAACATCTCTGCAAACATGTAATTGTACATCGTTCTTCAAAATTTGTATCTGTCACATTTCAAAGCCTCAATAAATTAGACTGACATATGTTGAGACAGTTGGGAGTGATTAAACCATTCATCTTTAAGAAAACTTCCCACGTGTGCCCTGAAAAGAAAAGTCATTAAAATGTGTTGAGGTTTTTTTATTTATAGCTTTTTGTGCCTCTGAGGCATACACCGGTGTACAACATGAAACAACAAAGGAAGGAGAGATGTGGTGGCAACATTCACTGCGCAGTAGGCTAACGTCTCAGGCTGCTTGGACGGGTCGGAGCAATGGATGAACAGTCACTGTCATCTTACCCTGGGGAGATGCTGTGCCCAGGAGAAGGATGGAAGGAGGAGAGAGGGAGGGAGGGAATAAGGGTGGGAGGGAGATGGATTGGGTGTCTGTTAGTACCATATTACCATGTCCCCACACAAATACCCCTGATCCAGGGATCAGACGGGAGAGATCGATTTTTTCTTCACAGAGATGTCTCCAATTCTAGAGGTTCAGAAGGTATTGCCACCATAAACAAGAGAGATCATTTCCACAACAGTTAAATGCACATATGCTGTGTGTTGCCACAGTAAAAATGTACCATATACCACACACCTGTATCTACTGTCTAGCAGCAGTGGTGAGGCAGTGGTGAGGAGCAGTAGTGGTGAGGCAGCGTTGTGTCTTACGACTGGCTGGGAATAGCAATGGAGGACAATAGGGAGTGACGACAGCCCAGTACTGTAGACAGTGGCGGGAGGATTGCTGTGGAAGGGGCTCATTATCGGTGTGTTCTCTGGGCTGTGGCGAGACTGGGTGCTGGGAGTTGGGGAGCATTTTGATGGTGATTAGTGATCAGACTCTCCAGGGAGTGTGTGTGTGTATGGGGGGGGTGGCTGAGAAGAAAGGAGAAGGTGGAGGGAGGAGGAGAATGGAGAACATGTAGGGAGGAGGAGGAGGAGAAGAGTGTGTGCTGCCTGCCGCTCATTTAGAGCAGGGAATCAAGCAGCGTCTGTCTGGCTGAGGTAGGCGAGCGGACCTGCGTGGAATGGAGGAATACCGCTGTCTGCCTGCCTGACAATACAGACTTTATCCACATGCTCTAGACAGGTTAGATTCAATACTGTTGCTCACAAAAAGGAAAGACAAAGAACAGGGCTGTGTTCAGCATGTTTACATTTGGATTTTGTTTGTGCGTTCTCAGTAAGGTGAGGTGAGGGCTGTGGGCATGCTTGTATTTTAGGTTAAAAAATACAGTATTTATCCGAGTAAGCCTACATCCATAGCTGAGAAAAATGTGTAAATAATGTGTTGTGTGGAGTAAGCTTAACCATGCATGTTTGCACGAAAAAAGACTGTCAGTCTTTGTGTACGAGTCCAGAAAGGGAATTCTACCTCAGTGTGGATGCTTTGCTTTGTGTCTGTTTGAGGCTGGAGCTCTGTGATGATTCTGGCTGCCTGAGGGTGTGCCCCATGGCTGTGTGGATCGGGTGCCAGCTCTGATACCATGCAGAGGGCAGGGGAGGCTGCCACCACGCTCACTCTCTTGCTGTGCTGTTCCCACCTCTGCCACACACTGGGTAAGTCCTATGCAGCAGGTGGTCCTACCCCCTGGAGCCACAGAGGATAACCAAGAACACCTTCATCCCTTGCTTCGGGGGACGCTGTCACACTCTGAATGAGTGTGGTCAATCTAGCTTCGATCTACCTAGACAGATGAGGAGATGGGTTGAGGCAGGGCACGGGGGGAGGGAGGGGGGGTGACGGTCTGGAGGATGTTATAGTTAGGATGTGATAGTGGGACCACAGATAGTTAATGATAAGCCTGATCAATTGAGAGTGACCAATTTATGCATATTCATATTTACTGAGACCAATACTGCATCACTCTAGCTTATACCCCCTGTGTGCCGTGAGCAGTTTACGTAATTGGGACATACTCTAAATGGAGAATGCTGTATTCCCTCGATTTACACCAAAGTTGAAATAAAAAATGAACGAGAGGAGGTAAGTCAGCAGTACTTTGTGCAGGTTCCACAGCAGCTCAGCGTGGGAGAGAAGGTGTGAGGATGATAAATCTGCTGTTGTCGGGGCTATTGGTGCAAGGACATTCATATTGATCCCAATCCTGAGAAGATGACTGGGTCATCTGCTGTGGTCAGCCCTGCTCAGACTCTATCACCCCCTAGGAGAATTGACGACTCCCATTTAAAAAAACACTCATAAACATCTTATGAGGCGATCATTTAGAGTGAGGCTGCAAGAAATTTTACGACACCGTACAATGCAATCTACATTTCTCCTTATCTCCAATGAGCTGCAAACCTGCTTTAGCAAAGATGCAGCGATTCTCTGTCAAATCTTTTAAACAAACCCTGCTCTTCTTATAGGTAGTTTGCCATGCATTTGTAAAGGCTGGCCAGAGCGATTCTCTGTCAGCAGATATCTAGCATACTGAAGACTAAATGATGTAATGGTAAAGGTGTACCAGCAGTCTCTCTCTAAACCCACCCCTGGGGTGGGGGGGTAATGTCCTTGACACACAAGGACAAAAGATTCACCCTTACTGCTTTCTCACAATAAAAAAGACTTCCCACAATAGTTCTCTCATCCAAGCCCTTTAGAGCCCTTATCACACAATACAGGAAATACTGTACCTAATATATGGAGCATGTGACAGAGCCCTTAAAATACACTGAACCCCTCCACTGACAGACACATGAATCACGTGTGCCACTAGATCAGGTCATTCTGTGATGTAGTTATGAAAAGTAAACCTCATTACCTTTGAGTGGAAACTCTAAGAGGCAAATTCAGTTAGAAGGTTAGAGGGACCAATAGGGTTTACAGCAAGGGACCAATCAAAATATCTAACAGGAATCAGCCTTGTAAAGACTGGTAGTCACATAACCAAACACTATCTGCTTGACACTTGTTGAAATCCCAAACAAATAACAGTAGGCCTACTGTCAACGATTATTCTGCCAACTTTGTGATTGAGTCGTTGAATAGGGTAGGCTGAACGGCAAGTGAGCCTTATTAAATCGATAGCAGCAAGCTCTCATATATGAGAACACAGAAGTTTAATAGAGCTGAATGGCATCCAGGTGATAGATTTAATTACTCAAATTATGCTGGAGGATGAATCAATACTTCCCACAGTGTATTGATAGCCATGCTTGAGTGATACAGACATTCAACACTCCTCAGCAAATAACAACACTCCTCAGCAAATAAAGTCTTACAAAATACGAAAATTCCATCCAGCGAAACTGAAAACGGTTATCAAACATTAAAATAAAATGTTCAGCTTTTTTCAGTTGGCACACCTGAGAAGTATAGGTTGATTGATTTGCATCATGTTTTGTTGAGAGATTGATGGTCTTATAAAAAAAATCCAAGTGTTCTCTTTCTGGTTTACAATCTACTTAAGGAATCCCCAAGTTGTCTTCTTATGCCAAGACTGAAGACAAGTTGTTCAAGCACCTCTTCAGAAACTACCAGAAATGGGTGAGACCAGTGGAATACCTCAATGGAACGGTGCGGGTCAAATTTGGACTAGCAATCTCCCAGCTAGTAGATGTGGTGAGTGCAGACAGAGGACGAATGTCATACAGGTATAGGCTACAGTGGTGTGGCTTATGTGCTAAACATGCAGCATACTCCACATACAATTATTTACATTTATTCATTTATCAGACGCTTTTATCCAAAGCGACTTCCAAGAGAGAGCTTCACAAAAGTGCATAGGTCACTGATCATAACAACGAGATAGCTCCAAACATTGTGGGTAGCCAAAACATGAAGCATACATTGTGAAAAACCAAATAAGAGCCAAAGGCAAGAACCATACGAGCCTGTAGTTAAACAAGTTACAATTAAACAACATGAACCTCAAAAGTGCAAGAGTGTACCTGTAAAAAGCAAGCAACAATAATATATTTCACAGCGAGTACAATCATTTAAAATCAGTTAGGCCTACAACTAACCAACAAGAGCAACAAGTCTCTCAATAAGAGATACATTTTACATTTAGCAGACGCTCTTATCCAGAGCGACTTACAGTATCTTACAGAGATCTAAAGCTTATTGAGCTGATGGTCCAAAACAAATGTTCATGTTCCTGTTTATTCGAACTTGGCATTGGCATGACAGTGTGTTTGCTTTACCACACAGGATGAAAAGAACCAGCTGATGACAACCAATGTGTGGATGAAACAGGAAAGTATTATGCCACATGGTTAGAACACAAGCCAAACTGATTTTACTACACCACATACAGAAGCAGGGCATTGAGTACAGTTATTAGTCGAGGCAACACACCATTTAGTCCCAATCCACTCAGGCCCTACTCTACTAGCTGGTATTTTAATGGATGCTCACAGCCTTTAAATCACCTGCCCACAGCCCTCTCCTATGCCCCCCCCCCCCCCCCCCCCAACAACTTAATCTTAGTCTGCAGGGTACATGTTGCCTGCCACAGTGACAAACAGCACCATGCAAATGAGGCAAGAGAGAGAGAGAGAGAGAGAGAGAGAGAGAGAGAGAGAGAGAGAGAGAGAGAGAGAGGACCAGCAGCAACCATAGCCACATCTATCCATCACAGCTGGCCTGTTAAAGGGCAAAGCAATGAGGGTCTGTTCTCTCCTTCTATACAGCAACTGTGTCAGAATCTATGTGAAAATGGTTAAGGCTACTCGATCTCTTTTTCACACGGGACTCCTGTCAAATGCTCTCATGTCAAATAACAAAGTTGACATTGAAAACTAAAGGAGCTGGTTGGTACCTTTTTCTGTGTCCAGGAGTGGGTGGACATGAAGCTACGCTGGAAGCCTGAAGACTACATGGGCATCACAAGCATCCGAGTTCCCTCCAACTCTATCTGGATCCCTGACATTGTACTCTATGACAAGTGAGTGACAACAAAAGGTTTTCATTGATCAGCATAAACAGATATCTGGTGCTGCTGCATCTTAATGTTATCGATGATGAACACTACCAAATCAAAAATCTAATTATTAGGGGTTTTGATATGGATTAATACATGTATGTAACATGTATTGTTTTGTTTCCTCTTGCAGTGCAGATGGTTGTTTTGAAGGCACTGTTACCAAGGCTGTGGTCAGATATGATGGAACCATTGTATGGACACCACCGGCCAATTACAAGTCAGCCTGTACCATAGACGTCACCTTTTTCCCCTTTGACCTCCAGAACTGCTCCATGAAGTTTGGCTCTTGGACCTACGATGGCTCTCAGGTGTGAGACACTGTACTGACTAGATCGACACTGCACAATTATTGACTGATAATCATTGTTTATTTACTATTACATATTTGAAGTAGAAATATTTATGATTAGGTTTATCCTTGATGATCCTAGGTGGACATCCTCCTGGAGGACTTCCATGTGGACAAGCGGGACTACTTTGACAATGGCGAATGGGAGATTGTGAAAGCCACCGGCAGTCGTAATTTTAGGACAGACGACAGCTGCTCCTACCCTTTCATCACGTACTCCTTCATCATCCGCAGAATGCCACTCTTCTACACCCTCTTCCTCATTATCCCCTGCATTGGCCTGTCCTTCCTCACCATCCTGGTCTTCTACCTACCCTCCAACGGCGGGGAAAAGATCTCCCTCTGCACCTCTGTGCTGGTCTCCCTCACTGTTTTCCTGCTGGTCATCGAAGAGATCATCCCCTCCTCCTCGAAGGTGATTCCCCTCATCGGAGAGTACCTGGTCTTCACCATGATCTTCGTCACCCTCTCCATTGTCATCACCGTCTTCGCCATCAACATCCACCACCGCTCCCCCTCCACCCACCACGGCATGGCGCCCTGGGTGCGTCGCATTTTTCTGCATCGGCTGCCCAAGCTGCTATGCATGCGTAGCCACGTGGACCGCTATGCCTGCCCTGGGGCTGCTAGAGGGGGACTGATAGGAGGAAGAGTGGTAGGGGTCGGGGTGATGGACACCAACCTAGACAACAACCATCCACTGACCTCGAGGAATAACCTGCAGGCAGCGCTGGACTCTATTCGTTATATCACCATGCATGTGGTCAAGGAGAACCAGGTCAGAGAGGTGAGGCACTTTGCTGACATTAGATAAATCAAATGTCCCCACATTTATATTCTGGTAACAACTCCGTTTTTCATTTTTCAAAAATCCATAGCATTTTCTCTTTGTTGCATAACAAAATGTCCATGATTGTTTTCTGTCTTTGAGCTGACATATACTGAACTTGACTCCATCTTCAGATCAACAAATGTAATTGCAAGTCTTGATACTCTTGAGTATGAACTCAGATACAGGGTAACACAATTCAAAACATATTTGTTTGACTTTTTATGCAGGTGGTACAGGACTGGAAGTTTGTGGCACAAGTTCTCGACAGGGTGTTCCTGTGGACCTTTCTGCTGGTGTCAGTCCTTGGCTCGGCTCTGCTTTTCATCCCGGTCATCTACAAGTGGGCCAGTATCATTGTCCCCGACCACACTGGAGGAAATAGCTAAGGTCTTACATAAACCAACATATTTGAGCAAACTGCACTATGGTTCTACTCAGAATGCTGATATGAAGGTGAAACCTCACTTTATAATTTTTCATTGAATTTCACTGAACTGGATTTTAGGAGAGCCGCATTCATGATTCCTAATGGATGTATATAGAAACAAAAATGATGCTGTGTATAATTGTATGAGCATTAACAATTTTGTACTACTTTTACCTTGTTTTAATTTTTTTTATTCTCCAATAGGCTACTGTACTGTCTACGTCAATCCTAATTGCAGTGAGGTGTCAGATTTGAAGAATAGTAAGTGTATATGTAATATACTCTCTTGTGATCAGTTAACCTCCTATGACTCATGTCTCAGTCAGTTAGCAGTAACTAATGCTTTTCATTTTGTTCATTGTTAATTTCAAAGTTACTCATTCTGGTGGGAAGCAAGACTTAAATTGGGCCAAAGATACAAAGTGCCATTCTTACTATGTCAATCCTATACACAACCAGCTTTGTTGGCTCATAATATAGTCTCATATAATTAATTACATTTTCAGCTCTGAAAATTCTGATATCTGAGGTTTGGTTGGTGTAATACAGATATGTTGATAGACATAAACAAAATATGTGCTATACTGTATGTTATGTACTGTGCTTGCAGTTTCTACAGCCATGGCCAATGTAGATGTGTAGGATGCAGGTACGCTATGTATGAATGAAAGTAATATGATGATTGTTCTTTTAGAACTTAGTCTATTTTGAATTTCATGATAAATTGTAGGAACAATATGCTTTGGACATTTTTTATTCTATCAAATTCTTTCACACAGATATCGTAAATTATGGGGGAGTGTAGGATAATAAGAAAATAAATTACTATAATTTATACTTGGAACCGCCATCATTTTTATCCAGGTGTTTATGAGGGGTAAACAATCTCCTGCCTTTGGTTCAAGGGGGTATTGGTATGTTGGCAGTTAGTGTTACCTCTTTAAACTATTCTAATATTTATAAGAGAGTCAACATATCTTAATTTCATTTTTCTTATCCTGATTAACATAATAACTGATCACAGAAAGCCTTTTTTGACTTAGTCAATACAATATTTAGGTAAAAAAACAAAAAATGTTTAAACTGTTCCATTGACCAAATGGACTATGACCTGTGGTGAGATAAGAACAAAACCAACACAAAAGCAAACAGCACTTCTGAGTTTGGGATCCTTTGACATCCATGAAATATTCACGCGTAAGTAACTCAACTCTTGTGATAAGCAGTTTATATTTGTGATCAGAAATCAAACAGACTATTGCTGCATTTATCATACTCTTCTGTAATGTATTGACATTTTACACCAAGAAAAATATTGAGGTACAGAACCAATATAATGTACTGTATCTGTAAGATTGTCAACAATTATTTGTCTAGTCAAAAATATGTCCCACTTCTACTCATATAAGATACATTTAATTTATTTCCTATGCTGAAATACTTTTAAACCAAGAATGTTTGTAGTGTTTTAATTACTTACTTCAATTTGAAGATGAATTTGGGGCTTTCAGATACAACAGAATGACCTTCCCAGAAAAAGTTAAGAACTTCCTTTTATGTTTGCTCATGGAAGCTCAACAAAGGTTTTTGTTCCTTCCTCAATACCAAGCTGTTTGCGATAAATATTTTGATCCAAGTGTTAATTTTTATGAGTTACTCCAAGGGGCTGACCTATGGCTGATGAGAGTTGACTTTGTGTTTGAGTTCCCTCGTCCCACCATGCCTAATGTTATCTACATGGGAGGCTTCCAGTGTAAACCTGCTAAGCCCCTTCCTCAAGACCTGGAAGAGTTTGTTCAGAGTTCGGGAGAGCACGGAGTCATTATAATGTCTCTGGGGACTTTTGTTAGTGAAGTTCCAAAAGACATAACCAGTGTGATTGCTGCTGCTTTTGCCAAACTTCCCCAGAAGGTGATCTGGAAGCACATTGGAGAGAGGCCAGCTACTCTGGGCAACAATACCTTACTAGTGGACTGGATGACACAGAATGATCTTCTAGGACATCCAAAGACCAGGGTGTTTGTTGCTTATGGAGGAACAAATGGAGTTCAGGAAGCCATGTACCATGGAGTTCCTGTTGTGGGCCTACCTTTGTTTTTTGACCAATATGACAACCTGATTTGTCTGAATAAAAGGGGAGCAGCAAAAATTCTGTCAAAAGCCACAGTAGATAAGGATAATAATTTCCTCCAGGTCTTACAGGAAGTGTTGCATGAGCCTTCCTACAGGGTGAACATGCAGAGACTATCCAGGCTGCACAGGGACCAGCCTATGAAACCACTGGACAGGGCTCTCTTCTGGATTGAGTTTGTCATGAGACACAAAGGTGCGGCTCACCTCCGTACAGACTCCTACAAAATGCCCTGGTACTCCTACCACTCTGTTGATGTTGTTGTGTTCTTGTTGACTTTAATGTTACTGCTAATTTTCCTTCCTGTTGCACTGGTCAGATATTAAGAAATATCAGTTTTAAGAAATGTATTAAAAGAAAAATAGAATAAATGTCAACAATAATGTACTTAAATCTGTTTCTTATCAATAATGTATACATTTAGCAGACACTTTCCTGAGGGATCTGAACCTGCAACATTTTAGTTGAGGGTGCTCTCCCTCCCAAATTTACAACACTGATCACTGAACTTTGAAAACTCTATACATTTTTAACAGAGTAATATGTTTCTGTGAACTATAATGTTGACAGATTATAATTATAATTTTCTGTTATAATTTTCGGTATCAGATGTTGTTTGGCTTTTGCATTATTGCTTCTTTTTTTGCAGAAATTGACTGTGTATTTTGAAGAAATATTTTACAAGCAAAATGAAAAAAACGATGAACTAGGTCAATACTAAATGCACAGTAACCAAGCTAATTTGTAGTAAAACCATAAATACCTACAGTAAATGTATGCCTTAGGTGTACTGATATATTGTAATGTATCTGAATTCATTCCAAGTCAATGTATACACCTTATGTAACAATTAGACCACTATGGTTCAATAAAGATCAAGTTTTACAGGATGCAATGGTAAAATCATTCCAAGTTTAGTCAGGTATGCAGAGAAGGTTGACAGCAATGGTGTAATATTAGTTCTCTGCCAAATGACCTGCCCATGCTCACAAGGATGGACAAAGAACAGACAAAGAAATTATATTTCAAGGATTTGGTTTTTGGTTACAAATATGTTGATTAACTACAAAGTGGTTCCAACTAGTGAGGCTCCACTCTACTAGTGAGGATTGTATTCCTATAAAGGTCCATTATCTCTCAGGCCCACGAACCTACAGGAAACAGATCAGTTAAGGGCTAGCCTACACATTAACATACATAAAGTCTTGAAGTTAAAGTTTCTCGCAACACCCTTTACATTCAGGCAATAAGTTAACCAGATCTGCTTCCCAGCTGCATTATAAATGGAAACAGAGGGTTGATATTTCACTGTACAATCCTGTTAAATTACCAAATGCATGCATTAAGTACGGTAATCCTATACTCAGTCCAACATTAGACTTTTTGAGAGAAGGCTGATATCCGAAGTTTCTCTGTGGCAATAACATGTAGATGCATGTCTAGTAGCATGTAGTAGTGTATCCCATCTTCCTACTGAATCTCCAACTAAATATTGAAAGTGTAACGAGGCAAACAACAGTCCTCATGACAAACTAATCAAAGTTCTGAACCATGACCCAGAAGTAAATGTTGCCTTATCACCATTTAAATTGAGTCTTATCTGGGTACAATAGTCCTGTCATAAAATGGCCTGGTACACCTACCACATGCAGTGCAACGTGGGTTTTCTGATTGGTCAATGAATCAATTCAGTATCCCCTACAGTGCTTCTTAACCTTGTACCTTGGTCGAACTGTACCCTCCCACTTTTTACAGAGAAATATTTAACGGCTGCATAACCGGTTTAAAAAATATATGTTCCACCCACATTTGAAAACAAATCTACCACTGCCCTTTACACCCTCAGTCCTATCTAGTTTACTTCTAGGATTAATCTAGCCTACATAAAACCTGTGAGTCGCGTTAACTTAGATGAACGAGCTTTAAAAGTATACTAACCTTCTTCAGGTTTTTTTTGTGTGAGGTTACACACACGTTTTTTCCCCACGCTTTCTGATGCATCGTGCAGTAAGTAAGTATACAAAATAGCCTGTCTACATTTTGTATGTCTTTAAGTACTTATAATATTATTAATAATAATAATATACTGTCATGCAATGTCTAGCCTACTTTTGATACTTTTGATACCACTTTTGCAAGTCTGTCAACATTACAAACTTTTTTAAACTGCATCATTAAAAACACACTGTAGCCTACTGTATCACGGCGGCTTGCTACATTTAGAGCAATCTGACAAATTGAATGACCCTGTATCAAGGCAGTAATAATAATGTAGCTCCCTCCGATTCAATGACAACTTGAGAATTCTATTTACTGGCAATTTAGTGTATGTACAACACACAAGGTCTTGCTTTGCCGTGAGAACTAAAAAGACATAAAACATATGAATTTACACACTACACAAAGAAACATATAGCTAAACGTAATGTAAATTTAAATGACATATGCACATACCTCATTGGCCGCACAACCGAAGGGAAGGTGAAACTTGTTGTCATTTTTTTTAGCTTTCTTTTAACCTTAAACTTAAACTATCAATGAGCACTAATGATGCTGATGCTATATGATCATGCTACACAGGAGTGCCGTGGCTGCCACCTGCTTGGTCAAGTGTGTGTCACTAATTCAATTCCCCAGTGCAACACATTCCAATTCCTACACTTGCATTCAGTAATAACATAACGACAGTAATAATGGGCGAATGTACATTACCTCAACAGTATGCATAAAATACATAATCAAGAAAATGTGTTAATTAAAAATAATAAACACAAAAACTCTCTGGCAGTTACAAATAATATATTCAAATCTGGTCAAAATGTCCCCTGTCGTCCCCCCCCCCCCTCCCCCCGTCCCCCCAATATATTGATTTAAAAAATATAAATAAAAATATAAATGTGCTACGCTACGACTAGCAACCACCCACGCTGTCCGAAATTATCGTAACAAATGTAATTCGTCCTCCCCCAATGTTGACTCCATGGCTACGGCCTTGCCCTGTATGACCAAAGGATGTCTTCGTATATATCGACATTCGCTGTTGCAGCAGAGCAGCGTTTCATATAATTTAGGGTGACCAGACGTCCTCTTTTACCCGGACATGTCCTCTTTTCGAGACCTAAAAAATGCGTCCGGCAGGGATTCCAAAATCGTCCGGGATTTTGCCTTGTCGGATATTTGTATTTCTCTGGGTCTTTCACAAACTAGTTATTACACCCTTACAAGTTTGGAAAGAAAGGGAATCTCCCCTTACCAGAGCTGCCAACTCTCACGGTTTCGCCTTGTGACACACGCATTTCTACTACTATTTGCTACCAAATCTCACGCCAAGGTTTTTGGAAAAGTTGGCAGCCCTGCCTTACATTCCACCTTCCTGCACAGGGACCAGCCTATGAAACCCATGGACAGAGCTCTCTTCTGGATTGAGTTTGTCATGAGACACAAAGGTGCATCTCACCTCCGAACAGAGTCCTACAGAATGCCCTGGTACTCCTACCACTGTTGATGTTCTTATTAGCTGTTGTGTTTTTACTAGCTGTTGTTTCATTTTTTACATTGAGCATAATGTGCATAGTAAAATATATATACCGGTTAACATACAATGGACAAAAAGTGAAGTCAGATTAGAGTCACCTGAATGAAATATTGCAATTTTACTTTTTGTAAATTGTATTTTAATTTAAAATTTGTAATTTAATTGTTATCATCTAGAATAGATCAATTATCCTGAAAGGGAAAAAGTAATCTGCATAGCATCTCGTCAGATTAAGCAGTTTTGCCCAATTATCCCAAATTATCTTTTATTTGTCCCGAATGTTATTTAAACTACAAAACCATAATTTAATAAAATATTAAAATGTAAATGTCAAGGAACAATTTAAATCGGTCATTGCCAAAAGATGTGGTGATGTAATCTGCTGGGTGCCATTTAATACATAACACTATTTGTCCAATAATTATATTTGTAAAAGGGATAGGTCTTATTTTACTTTAATATTCTTTGAACTGCAACAAAAGATGTGACCGCAAAGTTGAAACAGTGGAAATTAGATGTTTAAATATATATTTAATGGATTGTTTTTCTTCAGACTTTTTGGTCATGTTTGTAACACAGTACAAAGAACAGGAAATCCAAAAATTGCTGTGGGAGGTAATAGGCGTAACCAGGAAATACATATGTGTGAAACACATCCGAAACAGCTTTCAAACTGTCACTTTTTTTGCTCCAGCTTTCGAACAAAACATCCATTGAGTATGCTGAAGAACATTTTGAATATGGTTTTGTTAGCCGCCTCCAAGCTCATTCTTTTGATTGTCTTTGCGCAAGCTGTGGGTGCTGGGAAGGTTTTAGTGTTTCCCCATGATGGCAGCCACTGGGTAAACATGAGGATCCTGGTTGAGGAGCTACACTCAAGAGGCCACAGCATTTCAGTAATTCGAGCTTCAGAAAGCTGGTATATTAAGGAAGACTCTCCTTACTATCGTGCAATTACTATTGATATTGCAGGGGGAAGTGAAGAGGAGTTTTTCAGTTTGTTTGTTTCTAGACTCGTGCAGATACAGAGACAAGGTGAATCAGCTTGGACTCGCTTCAGTCTGGACATGGAGCTGAAGGACCAGTTTTCAAATATGCACCGTAAAGTATGCGAAATGGTTACCCATATATTTGAGAGTGAAGATCTGATGCAGTCCATTAAAAACAGCAAATATGACTTGGTTCTTACTGACCCTGCCAACGGGGGAGGTGTTGTGCTTGCGCACTATTTAAATGTGCCTCTTGTTTTTAATGTTCGATGGACTGTACATGGTGAAGCTCATTTTGCAATTGCACCCTCTCCACTGTCCTATGTTCCATTTCCTATTGGTGAGCTGTCAGATAAAATGACATTCATCCAGAGGGTCCGAAACCTGCTCGTTTATGTCATGAGGCTTCATCTTTACAGACAGATAGTGGGTCCTCATTATTCAGCACTGGTTCATCGATACTTTGGTCTGGACATAGACTACTTCTCACTGTTTCAAGCTGCTGACCTATGGCTGATGAGAGTTGACTTTGTGTTTGAGTTCCCTCGTCCCACCATGCCTAATGTTATCTACATGGGAGGGTTCCAGTGTAAACCTGCTAAGCCCCTTCATCAAGACCTGGAAGAGTTTGTTCAGAGTTCGGGAGAGCACGGAGTCATTATAATGTCTCTAGGGACCTTAGTAGGAGAACTTCCCCAGGATCTTGCTGATGAAATAGCTGCTGCTTTTGCCCAACTTCCCCAGAAAGTGATCTGGAGGCACACTGGAGAGAGGCCAGCTACTCTGGGCAACAATACCTTACTAGTGGACTGGATGCCACAGAATGATCTTCTAGGACATCCAAAGACCAGAGTGTTTGTAGCTCACGGAGGAACCAATGGTATTCTTGAGGCTATATACCATGGTGTTCCTATGTTAGGCCTACCTCTTATGTTTGACCAACCAGACAACATGTCAAGGATGAAACTGAAGGGTGTTGCAAAAGTTGTTGATATTGCCAGACTAGATAGGGATGTGTTTGGGGAAGCTTTAAAGGAAGTGCTGAATGAGCCTTCCTACAGGGTGAACATGCAGAGACTCTCCAGGCTGCACAGGGACCAGCCTATGAAGCCACTGGACAGGGCTCTCTTCTGGATTGAGTTTGTCATGAGACACAAAGGTGCGGCTCACCTTCGTACAGAGTCCTACAGAATGCCCTGGTACTCCTACCACTCTGTTGATGTAGTTTTGTTTTTACTAGCCATTTTGCTCCTTATTCTGCTGTCTTTTATAGTTGTTATTAGATATGTATGTTGTAGGACTTGTTATAAAACTAAAGTTAAAGATGAGTGATTTAAAAGGAAAACATTTTGGCATATGTTCAGATATCTTCCTATAAATCCTTCAATTGAGCACAATTTAGGGCACAGTATAGATTATTTAGTATTCTGTATTTCTGTATGTTATTTATAATCAGACACATTTAAACTTCAAATGTGCCACATCACATCTGTTGTCATCTGTAATCACATATTGATATATGTGCCTTAGATTCATATTAGGCTCATACTGCAATCATTTGACATAGTTAAGTGCACTATCAAAGGAGCTTGTTAATCATTCATTAAACTACTTTGAACAAAGGACTGACCTGTCACCTGTGTCACAGTGATTCTGTTCTCATGCATCCCTTATAATTGTTTACAAAGAACACATAGCTGTCAATCTTCCCCAAACAAACTTTAAGGTCTCTGCTTAGTCAGTGTTCATAAATTTCCCACAGGTTCCAGATGTATATGTTAAAAGATCTTATAACAGAGAAGGAATGTGACTATGTATATTAATGGCAATGTAATATACTTGTAAGCAGGCAGTAGTTTGCAGAAGAAATAATACAGGATGCACATACAACATTTTAAACATTAGTAGACAGATATGAAAGCAAATCAGTTACATAATTTTTTGAATTTTAAAAGGCATTGAATACTTAATATTGAAATTTAAACACCACAAATGTGTTGGTTTTGAATTCACCTCTTTAAAATAAAAATATTAATTTATTAAAATGTTTAAAAAAAATTCAGATACAAAAATGTAATGTTCAGAAATTCAGGGTGCTTAAATTCGAACAGTAAAATTCAGATCACAAAAATTCAATAACCAAATATGTGTGTTCTTCTTTAAGACTTAGTGGTGTCTCATTACATTTATGACTGCTTGTCTTGATCCTTAGTAGTAGATGTGTGAAATCTCTGTTTTTTTCTTCTCAGGACTGCTTGAACAATATACGGATGCATTCCATTCATCTTGTCATCACCCTCCTGTTCCTCTTTCTCTCCAGCGCCCATGCAGGGAAAGTCTTAATATTCCCAGTCGATGGCAGTCACTGGATTAATATGAAAGTCATTGTTGAAGAACTGCTATCAAGAGGCCACAATGTTACAGTTGTGCGATCTTCGGATAGCTGGTACATCAAGGAGTCACCCCTCTACACTTCAATTACCATTGACACCGGAGGTGGATTTGATGAGGATTTTTCTAAACATTTTGTGTCAAATCTAATTGAGATTCAGCGAGGAGGAAAGTCTTCCTGGGCTCGTTTTATGCTGGAACTGAAAACCATGGAAGAAATCACTAAAATGCATGTAACTGTATGCAGAATGCTCACCCACATGTTTGAGAACAAAGAACTGATGCAATCTCTACGAGATGAAAAGTATGACTTAGTTTTGACAGACCCTGCTATGGGGGGTGGAGTCTATCTTGCCCACTACCTTAGTTTACCCCTTGTTTACAATGTGAGGTGGCTCTGCCAGGGTGACGGTCATTTTGCTATTGCTCCTTCACCACTCTCCTATGTTCCATTACCAGGATTAGAGTTAACAGACAGAATGAGCTTTCTTCAGAGGGTTTGGAATGTTCTAAGTTACAGCATGTCGTACTTGGTAGTCGCAGTTTATATAGGCCCACACTATTCAGCATTAGCCCACCGCTTTTTTGGTCCTGATGTTGATTATTTCACATTATTTCAAGCTGCAGACTTGTGGCTCATGAGACTTGACTTTGTATTTGATTTCCCTCGTCCCACCATGCCTAATGTTATCTACATGGGAGGGTTCCAGTGTAAACCTGCTAAGCCCCTTCCTCAAGACCTGGAGGAGTTTGTTCAGAGTTCGGGAGAGCACGGAGTCATTATAATGTCTCTGGGGACCTTAGTAGGAGAACTTCCCCAGGATCTTGCTGATGAAATAGCTGCTGCTTTTGCCCAACTTCCCCAGAAGGTGATCTGGAGGCACACTGGAGAGAGGCCAGCTACTCTGGGCAACAATACCTTACTAGTGGACTGGATGCCACAGAATGATCTTCTAGGACATCCAAAGACCAGAGTGTTTATAGCTCACGGAGGAACAAATGGAGTTCAAGAGGCCATGTACCATGGAGTTCCAATACTAGGACTTCCCCTGATGTTCGATCAACCTGATAATCTTTCAAAAATGTCAGTAAGAGGAGCAGCAAAGGTGGTTGACATTTTCACAATGGACAGACACATCTTCCTCCGGGCCCTTCAGGACATTATTCACGATCCTTCCTACAGGATGAACATGCAGAGACTCTCCAAGCTGCACAGGGACCAGCCAATGGAACCTTTGGACCTTGCCATTTTCTGGATTGAGTTTGTCATGAGACACAAAGGTGCGGCTCACCTTCGTACAGAGTCCTACAGAATGCCCTGGTTCTCCTACCACTCTGTTGATGTTGTTGTGTTTTTGCTCACTGCTTTCATAATAAGTCTGTTGATTTTAGCTGCCCTGATCAGGTGTTGCTTTAGAATGTGTATTAAGCAAAAATATAAAAATGAGTAACCTTGAATTGCCTTTGGAGCGGTTGTTTCAGAGAAAGTAATGTTATATAATACTTCACGTTAACCTTCTTGTACTCTTTATGTGGCAAATGTCTTCATATGCTTCCATAATTAAGTATTTTAACAAAGTTCAATTATTTTACTTTAAATATTCTCCCAGAAATGTCAATAGAAATGATAGCTTAGTTTTAGTGAACGAACATCTTCATAAAAAAAAATACTTAATATCTTACATATAAACACTTTATTGGGAGAAAACAAATCATACAATGAATTTGGGGTGAATGTTACATTCATAATATGTATAAACATATTCATATGCAACCAACATCTCCATAGAATAGGAATAAAATAGAAATATAACTGTCAAAGTATGAAACATTGTCCACAAATTAAGTATGTCAGTTCATAATTTAAGTTGGGATCTTAGTTTAAGTCAGTGCGGTTAGTAAGCAGCTGAAGTAGATTCATCAGTGAACCACTTAAGCACCTGCTCCTTGTTCTCTGTCACCCACTCTTTGTTAGCTCTGGTTCTCTCCAGGGCCTGGTCCAATGCCAGTGTGGCTGAGCCAAAGCCTCCCTCAATGTTTTCGTCCTTGAACTGCTGCAACTGTGTTGCAACAAAGAGAAAGTGTTAGAACTCCTGGTTGACACTTCTTGTCAGCACACAATCAGTTGACAGGCACACAAATTTAATGGCCATACTATATTAACAATTAAGCATTTGTAAAATCAGTTAAACCACAAAATGACCTTTATGTACCTGTTTTAAATCAAATTCGTTTGAGAAACGTCTGGTCACACCATCGATAAGCCTTGAAAATGAAAGTCCACCTCCACCATAGCTAGAAGAAGAGAAAGGAGAGAGTTAGAAAACATGAAACGTAATTTGTTAATGATGATATGGACAATAAGCACACAGGAGGAATCTTGAATTTTTCTGAATGTCACTCACTCATTGAATATAAAGTCCCATTTAGCTCTGACAAAGTCCCAGGCCAGGGGCTGCCCGACAACATTGCCAGCAATATAAACAATTGTAAAAGTAGCATCCTGCTTGCGAATTTTTTCTGGATCCAGACTATACTCCAAATACCTAAAATAAAACAGCATTAAAGCCATGCTTGTCGCCACCAAAAACACAATTGTTTTTTTTTTATAAAGATGAAAAGTCTAGCCATGTACCTGTTCAGTAGCCATGGCACTTTTGTACATGACAGAGCGGACATCAGCTTGTCCGCCTCTGAGGCTATGGTGGCATTCTTGTACATGTCCCAGCCAAAGTCCCACTCATCCACCCCTCCTGCTGCTATGGCACTACAGTACACCGTGGATCTCAGGTTGGGAGGAATCCTAGACAAACCACATGCTTAGATGGTGCCAGTCATGTTCTGAGTCACTTACACATAAGGGTGCGAATTACGGGGGGGTTTGGAGGGGTCTGACCCCCCCTAATTAAGACTTGGACCCCCCCAAAAGAGGTAAAAACAACAGGTCGGGGGGGTTGATACACGCCCTGGAAAAGAAGTTGACCCCCCCGATTGTCATTGTATAATTCTCACTCTGTATACAACGTGGGCTGGAGAAAAGTCTGTAAGCACAACTTACGGGTTATTCAAGGGATTGTTCATCCATTGTTTGTACCAGCCTGTGGTCAACTCGGCACATCCCTCCACACCAGTACTGCATGCCATAGAGATGGCATTGACTTGGTTGTACCTGAGGAGGTAAGAAGTAGAGGAATTAAGGAATGTTGCAAGTCAACATTTTGTTCAGACACTTGCACATGTCAACGGTTATATTACTATCTGAGCCACATAAATGCAGTCTTTATAATTCGATAACAAATGTCATGCATTTGACAATAATTAACGTTAGGGTCATATTAACTGGCATGTAACTACGCAGCAATACCTATAGTAACAGCATTATAGTAACATAGGAACTGCTATTTAAGTATGTAGACATTTAGTTAACATTTAATTACCTAGTTATTCCAAACTACCAACAATGTTTTCACTAAAGGTATTGCTATGTAGTTACTTAGCATCGTAGATAATGTAACCTCCATGTAAAGTTTTACACATTGTTATTCTAAGCTGTTTGCTTCTGATGGATAGTTTCTCTTACTGGTCAGTATGAGAGTCGGGGATTTTTGTCCAGTTTTTGGTGATATTTTTAAAATGGTTGAAAAGAGGTGTGACTTGTTTCTTGATGTAAGCCTGAGGGTTATACAAAACAGTTCTATTTGATTAAAGGACATACACAAGTGTCCACGATTTATTTGTCATTTTGTCATGTTCATCTACCTGCATAGGTCCATAAACTTCACTACGGTCAAACATGAGGATGAAATAGTCCAGGTTCCTCCGGGTAGTCTGCCAAGGCATATACTCTCTCTCCTTGAGGAGGAACTTTGTAGTTCTCAAAGCCAGTGTGGTCTCCACAATCTTTGCCCTGAAGAGGATAATGACGAGGAATGAGAACAAATGAGAACAGTCCCTTTCAAAAATGAACCTGGAAATGAAATGGAATGTATGGAATGGTAATGAGCTCACCTTGCAAGATTAAAAGCATCATCAATAATTTGAGCTCTGTTGATCAAAGGAATTTCCTAAACGGCAAGAAAAATTGGGTTTTTCGTTAATTATTTTTTACAGTTGAAAAACATAATATTCTTTAATGGTATGTCACAGTTGGATGAACAGATCAAAAGATATAGAGAGCGGGAGAGGAGGTGTAGGTGTGTGTTTGGGGGGGGGGGGGGGGGGGGTTACCTGGTGGTTGGTGTCCAGCTGGGTAAGGAGGCGCTCCCAGTTAGCAGAGTCGTAGTTCACTCTATAGAACCCCGACATGTTAGTGTTGGCCAGCACCCACTCATTTCCAGTGGTTTTCATTGGTATGTGAGTATCTATTCCAGGCCAACATCACAAACCGTTATATTACAAACCTTTTACGAAATGATTCTTTCCTCATTTTGAAGGTTTTATTTGAAAAGACGAACCTGTTTTTGTGAGTAGCCAGTGCTGTTTCTGATTTTTACCGTTTTTGATCCACATTATAGGAACAAACCACTCATACCTATGGACATCCACAAACAAACATACATACATCTGATTAGCAAATATGGTGCACAATTCAATAACACGGTTACTTTCAGTCAGAAGAGTCTATCAGTGATCACTCTACATTAATTGCAGTTACTTGAATTCAGATGGTCTGTCCACAACTGATTTGGGGTCCAGTAGAAAGTGATTCTGGGTAATGTTTCCACTCCTGGTGTCGATATTGACCACAGGAAATCCCATCTGTAGTATCCAGCGGTTCATGATGATCTCCACAGAGTGTGGCACCTCTAAGCTTGTATTGCTGTCCACTGCCTGTTAATGTAAGCACTGGTTCAGTAGGATTCATGAACATGAATGGCAAGAAGCAGTAATTAAACAGATATTTAAATTACCATTTGAAGATGCCTCCAAAGATCTTTGTAGACAGTGTTGCCATACTTAAACTCATTCAAGTAAGTCTGTGGAGGATTATTGCATGTTAGATTGTGTGTTGACAGGGAAAATGAAGAAATGTTTCTGCAAAACATGGTCCAGTGAAATGAAACTGCCTTGGAAAACTTTACCGAATATGAGGATAACTGACTTTGAGCATTGCGAAACTGCTCATAAATATTTATTTCATCACAGTTCCTAACCACTCATCCAATCACAGTGTGATACTCACACTAAGTCCTTTGGCAAAGACAGTCTCAGTTAGGAAATCTGAAAGCATCCTTAGCACAGCAGCACCCTGCAGAAAAAGCATATGGTAAGTGCTTCAGTCCTGTTTATTGAATAACAGTTGCTTGTTGGAACATGTGAAAGATCCCAAGTATAAACAAGACTCCACCTTGCTGTAAGTAATGGAGTCAAACAGCTCACTGATTTGCTCAGGTCTCATGATATCCTCCTCTTTGGATGAGAGTGGATGGGAGGAGGCAAGGGCGTCCACAGCCATCACACCATGGACTTCATTCAGGACAATGAGATTTTTCTGTATAAAAATGGGCAAGTCACACACATGTCCAAGCTAAATCGATCAAGTATTGCTTATATATGTGTCAACAGGTAAAAGTGAAGCAACTAAGGCTCACAATGTTCCATGTAGGTTCTGCAGAGTCAGCTCCGAGATAGGAAACGTAGGAGGCGAATCCTTCATTTAACCATAAATCGTTCCACCATTTCATGGTCACCAGGTTCCCAAACCACTGTGGATACATTATTCAAATTTACACAACTGCACATGGTACTAAATAAACAAGCTACCTTGAAGATCCTGATGTGACCTTACCATGTGAGCCAGTTCATGGGATATAACTGTGGCCACCCATTCCTTATCTCCATTGGAGGACATTGTAGGATTGTATAAAAGGGCAGTTTCTCTGTAGGTGATGAGGCCCCAGTTTTCCATAGCCCCTGCACTAAAGTCAGGCAGAGCAATCTGGTCTGCAAAGGACAGTCAAAATTAATTTACCTATAAACATATGATTTAAATAAATAAACAAAAATGAACACAAAGTCTTACCTGATTTGGTTAAAGGGTAGCTGGAGTTATAATAGTTTTCAAAGAACTCCAGGATTGGCCCTGTTTTATTAAGAGCGTAAAGTCCCTGACCTTCTTCAATGGCTTTTCTGCGTGCCCAGATTCTGATCTAGAAGAGAAGAGAAGCGCTCTCGGATCTCCATCTGTTTTTTTGGCTCACTAGAGGGCAGTACAGAGCATACTACAACAATGTTTCACCCTGATTCGATTTTTAAAAGGCAGAGTGACTTTAATCTAGATCTTACCTTAACTAAATGCATTTTAGCTGACGAAACATAACATAAATGTTTGGCTCAATAACAATTATCACTGATGGAAACGTTTACACTTAAAACAGGAAGAAACGAGAAGAGTGGAATGCATTTACCAGAACTTTATCACCTTCAGGTGTTCCGATAAATGTGAAGTCACTGACTACAAAAGCCAGTAAATAGGTGGACATAATCTCTGTTGGTTCGAAACTGGTTTGGCTGAGAGACTGGTCTCCGATGGTAACGTTTATTGGTTCTAAAGGAGAAACGAAAAAAGGGTTAGGGAAAACTGAAGTTGCACATACCCTGCATATTTTCGCTATCCCATAGCACTTTCAACTACCACAAACATTCTGAGCTTGTCAGCTGTTTTTTGGGTTTTAAATGCAGCTTTGATAGTGGTTGTTGTAAACTGAGAGAGATAACGACTACAATGTGGAAAGGAATATCAAGTATTTTAAAATGTCCATTTACAGTTCATTGCTAAGACGGACAGTCCAAAAAGCTAGAAGAACACTTACCGTAATTCATTGCATTGGCCAGAGCCACAGTTCCATGAGCATGAATAATGGTCATGTGGAAGATGGCTTTCATCGCAGGCTCATCAAAGCACGGAAAGGCTTTTCGGGCATCTGTTGGCTGCATTTGAGTGGTGGCTACAACTCTAACAAAACAAAAACAAGCTATCGTCACAACTGAGTTGATTTATATCGGATTTGACTTTTTCTGAGGTTCAAACTAAAGTTGACCTTGAAAGATAAGACGTGTTGAATTTCAAAGACTTGCTTTCTGACCTTACCGGTAAATTGGTAGAGTAACCTAAATTAAGAATGTTTTACTTGACTTATTACACAATAAATTAAAAACCTTCATCAATAAATCCATTATCCTTACAATCACTTTGGGTAATCCTGACATAATGTTCTCAGTGTAATTAAATCAGATGTGAAAGAGTTGCCACACAATGCTTACTTTTTCACTGAGTCCTCAAAATATTCACTCCTGTAGAATCCTCCCAGATCGTCTGACAACTCTCCTACAAAATCGGTATAGAGCTCGTAAAACTTTCCAACGGTTAGTTTACTATTAAGCTGAACTACAAGGTACTGTGTCTTCTCCTCCAACCAGGTTTTCATCAAGTTGGGTGCAGTAGCTCCATCTATCCCAGTCAGTTTGGCATGGTGTCCTTCAAACATGGTCAGGTTAAGCTTGTTAGAGTGAATGAGGATCAGGTCTGTCTCCTTCACACACTTGAATACCACAGCCGAATGTCCTGTGAAGATGTAGAGGCCATCTGAGTTCGTCTGCAGTCGAGGCCACAGAGTTACATTGTAAGAGACGGGTGCCAAAGACACAGGCAGCCTGTAGTGGTCCCACGGTTCCTTTGGGGTTGTCGGGGTGGTGGAGGTAGAAGCAGTTGTGGTGGGTGTAACCTCCCCATTAGTGGGCTCAACCCCATTGTTCGACTTTTCCTGAGAATAAACAACTGACAAAGCGATGATGGTGGCCACAGCTCCAACACCAAATATGATCAACGTGACTCCCAAAGCCTTGCTAATGTAGAATCCTTTCCCCATGGCTGCGAGCAGAGGCAGCCAAACAACGAACGCACCGGAGAGTTGAATCTGTTTCTTATTTATGCTCTCTTTGGAGAACCACAGGAGTTAATAGCTGATCTAACAGGCTCAGATCATTTAAAAGTTCAAAATAGCTGTCATAAAGATAAACAAGATAAGTGAAATATCTCCTGCACTTTACACTTGTTATACCAATGTTTCCTGAGATGTGTCACAGCATGAAGTGCATAATTTCTGTGGTTAGATTAGAGGGTGTGGACCATGTAAATACTCCTCACTGATGGCAACATATGGCGATGTTTATTGTATTTTTTTACCAAATTATCAACTTGTGACTGTGCAAATTCTACAGCTATCATGTTGTATAAACTTTAAATCAGTTTCACGATCAAGTTCAAAGTAGATATTGACCATCAACGGTAATATGTTATAAATCTTGTGCTTTATTCAAATACAGCTTTTTACATTAAAATATTTTCATCTTGAATGTATGAAATAAATGTACAAAATCAAATGAAAACATTGATTTTGAAAGTGTTTGATTGCTTACATTAAGACAATGTTATTTTTATGACATCACTCCATAAAAATGAATAGAATAATGTAGACAATATACAAACAATTGTGAATGAAAAATCACGAAACCTTTTGAACCACATCATTTAGGTACCTGTATATCTGATGAAGGCATAATATGTTGTTCCCCACAACATAATAAGCACAAACGTTGAGGTAAGGACAAACTTCTGACCTCTGTCATGTTATCATGTGATGTTGTCCTTGACATATCAGTAACTTTACAAAGTGCACACATGGCAGGGTTCAACTAGATTCATCTGTAAACCACTTCAACACATGTTCCTTGTTCTCTGCAACCCATTTGATGTTGGCTGTGGTCTTCTCTATTGCCTGCTCCAAGGCCAGAGTGCCTGAGCCAAAGCCAACATGGGCATTGTCTTCTTTGAACTGTTTTAACTGCAATAACAAAAAAGCAATCCATGAACAATCATAACATAATAGATCTGTATCATAAAATAAACCTCTGACTTAATATAAACCATAGACCTAGTGCTCATTGGGCTACAATGGTGAAAATCCATGAGACAGTCCAGGGTGTCGTGCCTGTATACTTAAGTACCTGTTGAAGTTCAAACTCAGTTGAGAATCTCCTGCTAACACCACTGATTAGATTGGAGAAGGAAAATGAACCTCCTCCATACCTGGAGAGGAGAGTAAAGAGACAGAGAGATAGTGTGTGTGTGTGTGTGTGTGTGTGAGAGAGAGAGAGAGAGAGAGAGAGAGAGAGAGAGAGAGAGAGAGAGAGAGAGATAGAGAGAGAAAGAGAGAGATAACAAGAGATAACAGGAGAGATAAATGAGGGTCATAAATGAATGAATGAATGCTGACAGGAGATTTCCGTACTGTGTTAATGCACCTGCTAGAGTGAGCTCATTGGGAATCGTGATAACTCTCACTCACTGTTCAAAGATGTGCTTCCATTTAGCGCGAAGGAAATCCCAAGCCAAAGGCATCCCCACCACATTATTGGCTATGTACTGGATGGTAGAGGTGGCATCCTGCTTCCGAATCATAGCTGGATTCAGGGAGTACCCTAGATATCTGTTATTGCAACACAGTTCAACATCTTTGTTGTGTACATGCTTTGTGGAAGTACATAGTATGTGATTTTATTAAACCCTGAACGCAGTCTCAATTTACTCAAATACTGAAGGTGAATAAAAGGTTAAAATGCTTTATGGTGAGGGAGGAATCAGGACTTTTTAAGCGGTTGTGTTAATCACAATAAGTAGATTAGCTACTGCCTTATTATCTGTTCATGGATAATGTATTATTTTTCATTAATTTATGATGTATACAGTATGTGTTCTGACTGTAACATATCTTGTGTACTGATGACAGTCACATATCTATGATGTAGGGTTCACCTGATGGAACAACAGACATCTTTTGGCTGTGTGTTGTCTTCATGTTTCCCTTTTCACAAATACTTTCATGCCTCAAAGAGAGACTTTGCTGCTACCACCATGTGTTTGAACAGATCATTGTTATTTTACTGTACAGCTGGTTGTCTAATACTTGTAAATCCCAAACCTAAACGTTTAGTCACACCATTCTCCCGGAAACAGACAACAATTTCCCCAACAGCGACTGGATCAATAAATCACAGGTGTGTATCTGAACTGCGCTGTACCTATTCAACAGCCAGGGTGCCTTTGTACAGGCTAGTGAGGACCTGAGTTTGGCAGCTTCAGTGGCCACCGTGGTTGTTTTTGACATGTTCCAGGCAAAGTCCCACTCCTCCACACCCCCTGCTGCTATCGCATTGCAGTACACCACCGTCTTCAGATTAGGATGAATCCTGTTGACACAATCTAATTAGATTATATCCCAGAGTGCTTTGTCTGATGTCTATCAAGTTAATTATTCTTTGTGCTCACGGGTTGTGGTCTGGGTCTAGCATCCACTGTCTGAACCAGCTTTGAGTGAGACTCCTACAGCCTTCGACTCCCATTCTGCATGCCATTGATATGGCATTAATCTGATTGTACCTAAATCATGAAAACAAGTGGGAATAGATTCAGGAAGGACCACACATAAAACGTTCATCATTTACATATACAACATACGGTAGAATAACTCACTGTATATCTAAAGTTTCAGGTAATAGATAAATATAGTACATATACTGTATGTGTGCAAATTATAAATGCTATAATTGATCTTTGTATCTATCAATGCAAAATATTAGTGTCTTTGATCGTACTGGTCATTGTGGCCTGTAGGTACTCTTGTCCAGTTTGATGTAATAGTTCTGAAGTGTTCAAAAAGAGGTCTAATTTGTTTCTTGAGGTATGCCTTGGGAGAAAATAATGATTTTAGAAATATTGAAGAATCCAGAACAATTGTATAGGAATACAACGACAGTTATAATGTATTCTAACTTTTTCTAATGACATTGACCATACCTGCAGAGACCCAAAGACCTCAGTGCGGTCAAACATGAGGATGTAGTAGTTCAGGTTTCTCAGCGCAGACTCCCATGGAATATAACCTCTTTCCTGGGAAAGATACTTTGTGGTTCTCAGAGCTAATGTTGTGTTGATCACCTTAGCCCTTAAGGTACGAACAAGGTTGGTTTAGTAATACAAGTAACTGGAGTAAGGATCTTGGAGGATTGTAAATAGATGTTTCCGCACCTGGCAAGATTGAAAGCATCATCTATTATCTGAGCACGGCTGAGTATAGGAATGACCTGCAGAAAAGATGGTAGGATGAAGAGTAATAATACTGTTAGAAAGTTTTGATAATAAAGGAATTTGCTGCTTTGGTAAGTTTGTCACCTGATGGTCTGTACTCAGTTGATTAAGCAGGCGTTCCCAGTTGTCAGGGTCGTAGTTTACTCTGTAGTATCCAGAAACATTTACGTTGGCCAGTATCCATTCATTTCCATTGGTCTTGAGTGGAGGGTGAGTGCCTGTTTGTACCAAAAATAAACACATAGCCATGACTTGTGCTGTTTTCATTTAAACATTATGTTGATGAAATATTATCTTGACTGGGAAGGGGGGTGAGAGGGGAAAAGGGGGTAATGCATCCAAATAATTTCCTCCAACTTTATTTATTATGTGACATGAAGATTAAAGATACTGGCATTAGATACTGGCACCTGTTTTCTGGAGAAGCCAGTGTTGCTCACAAAAACCTCCTTTTTTCATCCATTTCATGGGGATAAACCAGGTATAACTAGAGAAAGAATGGAAATGATTAGATAGAAAGAAATCCAACCTTCTGTTTTCAGTTGCTCTGTAATTTTTGGGGAAAAGGCAACCCCTTCAGTACTCTAGATCAACTATACTTGAATTCAGATGGCCTTTCCACAACAGAATCAGGATCCAGGAGAAAGTGTTTCTGGGTAATGAGTCCTGTGTGGGTGTCAATGGTGACAACAGGGAAGCCCATCTGGAGGATCCAGCGGCTCATGATGTCCTGTACGGTGCATGGGAGACTCATGCCAGGAGTATTTCTAACTGCCTGTGAAAACGCAGACATAATCATTATCTTAAAGCAGCCCATATGTAGTCAAATAATGTCATTGTTTAATTTGTGTGTGATGTTCATCTTACTTTTTGAAGATGATCCCAGAGATCAGTGTACACAGTGTTGTTAAAGGCAAACTCATTTAGGTAGGACTACGGAGAGAAAGAGAGACAATTAACTATTTAAATTGTTTGGAGAGCTGTTAGTGTGTGTGTGTGTGTCCAGATTATCTAATGAATGTGTGACTCCAGTTAATTTGTTAAGAGTTTTGACACTCACACTTAGTCCTCTGACAAACACAGGCTCACTGAGAAACTCAGAAAGCATCTTAAGCACTGCTGCCCCCTGGTATAACACAACAGAAAGCTTGTCTTAAAATTGAGCAACTTATTGTGTGATGGTTCATCAACATTGTGCATCTTCTTTTATCATTTGCTACACCCACGAGTATATCTTAGTAGATGTGCTGTAGTGGATGTGTGTAAGAGGACAGAACCTTGCTGTAGGAGATGGTGTTGAACATCTCGCTGATTTCAGCGGGAGTGTTCACCTCCTCCTCTCGGCGGGAGAGAGGGTGAGAGGATGCCAGGGCATCCACAGCAAACACCTTGTGGATGTCATTCAGTAAGATCTGATCTTTCTGTCAAGGGAGGCATGGGTGAAGTGAGAGAGATGTCTGCACACACCATGGCTTCTTCAAAGAGAGACTTTCGAGATCATGTTTGCTAAGCGTTGGAACCTTGGTTGTTTTCATGACGTTTACAGACTGAGAGTAATGAAGGTGGTGGATGGGTCTCACCATGTTCCAAGTGGGCTCTGCGTGGTCAGCACCAAGGTACTCCACATAGGAGGCAAAGCCCTCGTTCAGCCACAGGTCATTCCACCATTGCAACGTCACCAGGTTCCCAAACCACTGCAGAGGGAAACACCACACTCAGCTACCAGCAGACGTGTCTCAACAGGAAGGGATTTGAAATATTGCAACTAGCAGAACATACAGTACCATGTGAGCGAGTTCGTGGGAGATAACAGTCAGTACTCTTTCTTTGTTTCCGTTAGAGGAGATGGTTTGGTCGTAGAGGAGAGCAGTCTCTCTGTAAGTGACCAAACCCCAGTTTTCCATTGCTCCAGCATTGAAGTCAGGCAGGGCAATCTGGTCTGAATGAAATAAGACATTTCCCTGTATTCATTCATCTTTGTTCAACTCTAGATGTTTCCTCTACCAAAGGAGTTACTGTTCATCAGGAGGATGTGATTCATTAAGTGAGGAGACAACATGTTGATGTCATGTAACTTACCAGATTTGGAGAGCGGGTAACTAGCATTGTAGTATGTTTCATAAAATGTAAGTATTGGTCCTGTAACTTGTAAGGCATATTGTCCTTGTCCTTCCAAGATTGCTTTTCTGCGGGCCCAGATTCGAACCTGCAAAAGCGAAACAGATTTGTAGATTTCCCTCAGTGATAACTGCTAAATGTATCTTCCATGCCCTGTAACAACTAGATTTGTATTACCACAATTGGGCTGTCTTCCTTTGATCCATCAATCATGGCAAAGTCACTGACAATGAACGCTATTAGATACGTTGACATTCTGCTTGTTGGCTCAAATTTTGTTACAGTGACCTCTTTGCCGTCTTTGGTTGTGTTTGCAACATCTAGGAGAAGTGAGAGGAAAGAGTAAAACCCTTCAAGATGGAAAGTAAAACTAACTGTAAACATTATTACTGTCAGTTATTATGTTCCTTAGTTGTGCAACAGGTTGTGCCAAATGTTACACTGCATTTGAAAGCAATGACCCAAGTACATTAACTAACCAGTCTCTCTTCCATTGGACAGGGCCACAGTCCCGTGATCATGGATAAGGGTGATGTTAAAGATTGCTTTCATTGCCGGCTCATCAAAACATGGGAATGCTTTTCTGGCGTATGTTGCCTGCATCTGCGAAGTTGCAACAATTCTGTAGATATAATAGTCCAAAGTAAATATTAGAACACAGAACAAACATCAATCCACCCAATGTTTCAAAAGTTCACAACTAAGACTTAAAAATATCAAAAATCATAAACAATATCCACTGTAGGCCTACTTAGAAAAATAAAACATGTATTATTTTAATATATAATGCTTAATGTAAAATACATTAGTATTCTTACTTTTGGAGGCCATCCTCAATGTATTCACTCCTGTAGAATCCTTCCAGATCATCGCTAAGCTCTCCTTGAAATTCTGTGTTAAGTACATAGATCTTTCCAACAGCCAGTTTACCATTTACCTGAATAACAAGGTATTCTGTCTTCTGTTGTAGCCAAGATTTTTGTATAGTAGGTGCCGTAGCTCCACCTATCCCAGTCAGTTTGGCATGGTGTCCTTCAAATAGGGTCAGGTTAAGCTTGTTAGAGTGAATGAGGATCAGGTCTGTCTCCTTCACACACTTGAATACCACAGCCGAATGTCCTGTGAAGATGTAGAGGCCATCTGAGTTCGTCTGCAGTCGAGGCCACAGAGTTACATTGTAAGAGACGGGTGCTAAAGAGTCAGGCAGCCTGTAGCGGTCCCAGACTCCGTCATGGTTTTCTGGGGTTTGGATTGTTGGCAGAGGGGTGCTCCCCAGTGCTCCATCCCCTGGTCCACTACTGTTCTTGGCCTTTTCCTCATTATATACAACTGACAAGGCTATAATGGTGGCCAAAGATGCACCACCTAACACAATTCCTGCCAATCCAAATTTCTTGCTGATATAGTAGCCTTTCCCCATGTCCAGCCTCGGTCAACACAGATATGTGGATGACTATCTAATGTTTTGGATATTTCTTCACTCCTCTCTTTAGTTAATGGTTGATCTATGAACATGGCATAGTTTGGGGTGGCAAATAAGCTTTCTCCCGTATAATAAGCCTAAGGGAGGAGAAAGGAGAAATGAAGAAATTAGGAAGTATTGCGGTGTAAGAACTTCATGACTATGAGTCTTTTCTATCCAGTCTGTCTAGTGTTGTAAACGTTCATACGCACTGTACAGTTTCTTGGAAACCTGTGGGTTCCAACAAAGATGAGGCATTATGGACTCCATTTCCTGGAGTTGAGTAAGAGTACCAATGAACCTGTGAAAGACATGCTTTGCTTTAGGATTCACATCCTCTGCCACAATCTGCTGACTGTGAAAATAGTGTTTCTCTTTTGGGTAACTGCTGAGCCACCAGAAAACCAAAGAAACATTACAACACTTGTAGAGTCATCTTCTCTTCCTAAAGCAAGCATATGAGTCATTGACCACTAAAGAGCCGCTTTGATCCATGACACAGTACATCTTGTTGTAAAAGGCAGCATTTATAACTGATATGATTATTTCATGTTCTGATAATGTCATAAAGCAATCTTGCAGGCACTCTATTAATCATATCCAGTACATATTAATTATGAACAATGATAAAGGCTTATTAGGCACAATCAATCACATCCTTTTTATTATATTAAGAAACCCGACCTATTGAACTTGAATTTGTACTTAATGTAGGTGTGATAGGCACAGCCTTCCTTCCACATTGCTTCAAAAGCACCCAGAAATCACTAGAAATCACAAACATTAGCTATGGTTGTTGGGGGGGAAATGGTTAATGAACTGGGCTATGCAAGTATATGATTCAGCAATTCCTGCTATTTGTAGCCAAAAGGTTAGAATGCCCTCAAATAGTATGCCTAACTGATAACCTTTTGCTAACCTACCCTTAACATCTGGCAATAATGAAAAAAACTTCATCCAGTCTCTAGCTGAGACTAAACAAACTCGAGGGGTAGTTGTCAATGATCTGTTCAAACATCTCTCTGAAGAAACCAGTTAATACGAAACACACTGTAACCAACATGGTCTGGTTGGTTCACTGAGTTCACACACGAAAAAAAGGTTTTAAAGCGAAATAATGATAGCGGATACCCATTTGAGCATTGTATGTCATCAAAATAAAATACAAGAATGGATGGTAGAGACAAAGTTAGCAAGAATGTGGGAATGTCTTTCAGAAATTCCTGCATTATTGTTTTAGACAATGATGGAACAACTACTGTAACATTCCATTTCATAGACTGCCTATGATCCCAACAATAAATATACAACTACCTAGATGGTAAGCAAGAAAACCTTAATCCAAAACATGTGACCTAACCAAGGGCTGACAAAACAGAGGTTCAGGTTTGAGAGTGTGGGTGTTTTTCTTAAAAACAAAAGTCACAATACTTCCTTAGAAAAACAACGCAATGACAGAGGTGTGTGATCAGTGACCCAGTTGAACTCTTCTCACTCCATAAACACCACATGTTTCTGCCCCATCAGTGGAGGATAGTGTGTGAGTGCAGATATATCACTTGGTAGAAAACAGTGCTGAGGTCTCAGGATTCAAAGTTGATGCCCTCTGTGAACTCCCTATTAAACTATGAAAAGCCCAAGGTCACTCGCACACTGTTAGATGAGAAACTTTTGTCTGAATACTTTTCTTGTATTATGATGCACACTAGTAATCAGTTTAATTTCACTATCCCCACAGGCCAAACACCAAAGACCAAATACAGGTCAGTTTTAGACATGATACTGTTTTTGGTTTTTACAAGTAGAGGGGAGAGCACACTATATGATGAATATTGCTGTTCTTGGACTGACTGAGCTACAAAAATCAAAGATGGAGTCAAGAAGTTCAAATAGTATTTATATCTGAATTTAACTGTGTTGTTGTCTTATTTTTGATTGATACTGTCACTAAACAGACCAAAAAATAATTTCTAATAAACTTCTGGGAATATTATTTTTCATGAGAACACATTTTGTTCATATATTTGTGTATGATTATATTCAAATGAAATATGTATATATATATATATGGCTGGTATAATATCCATCTGACAGCTTTGCTATTCTACAAAGAATTCCTAAATATGAGTTGTGTTCATGTCCTGTATGCAGTTTCCATAATGTTTCTAACAGAGGGACTACTGCCTCAGAAAAGATCTGTTCACCATGATTTTTCTAGGGATCTGGATTCCAGGAAATCTGAGGCTTTTCAGAGTGAACTGATTGTAACTGTTAACACCTGGTGTTCCCGTGAAGCTCCAATGCAACAAAAACAAACATGTTTACGACAGCAACCGCTCACACATGAAACAGAATCACAGTTGCAACACATGTTGAACTGGTCAAATCTAACATGGTTCATCAGACATTTTGAGTTGTAGCAGAATATAGGAGTCAGTGAAAATCTAATTTAGAACATTAACAGTAAATCAACTACACTTCCCTGCAGCTAAGACACTGATACTGTCAATGTACATAACCTTAACTCAGTTGAGAATTCTATTATTCAACCTCAAACACCATGCAGGTAATGTAATCCACAGTGCATAACAAAACGATTTCCTACTCATATGATAGAAAACAACCCATACCAGTTCCTGTACTGAAGTTACAGCTGGATATCCAATGCAAGTATGCCTTCAAAAAGAACATGAAGCTAAAATGATGTGGCTGATGTAAAGCATACTTAAGACTCTCTCCCTAAATTCCCATCTGTGAGAATGGTGGGAGCTTCCAGTGTTTCCTAGTACTACACTAGAAAGATGTGAGGAGGGAAAAAAAACACCATCCTACAAGGGCTTCAGTGAGAGGGGGAGTGAAAGAATGTATGAACGAACCAGTGATCTCACTGTGGTTAAAGATTGTAACCCATGGGAAGGAGAAAGAATCATGCCATATGGTACAAAATGTACAACTGTACATGTTCAACAAGTATGCAAGAAGACAGGACAGCAACTAGCTACTTCAAACAGCTTCTTTATTTTCAAGTATATTATAATGACTCTAACTGTATCATATGGCTGAGCCTTTTCACCAGTAGAATTCTGTCAACTGCCAGTTTTACAATGCAAGGAACCTTTATATAGCGCATGCATTTTAAATAACCTTTTCCTAGAAATGTTGTATAGTATACATTTGATCAAATTGATCAAATATTGTATAGTAAATACAACCATGGCCCTGGGTTGAATGCATATAATTGTCTAATTAAATGTCATAACATATAGTCTTTAAAGGTATGCTTGTTTTCTTTATTCAGCGATGTTGCATGGAGGTTTCAAATCCAAATAAATCTTTCCAGACATGACTAAATTGTATTGTCATAATTGTGTGGGCGACATTTAAAATGTATGGGAACAATGTCAATATTTACAAAAAGTAAAACAAATATATAACATATGTTCCACTTGGATTATAGTTAGTGTTGAAACACATTGACCTAGTTAAATATAAATGTACAGGCTTATGTCTGGATATGAGCTGTACACATATTGAGTACATTCTAATAAATCAGGTTAATTCAACAGACAAAAGTGAGGATTGTTGTAACAAAAGCTGGAAACACAGTAATAGCTTTGGTGACACTTGGACAAATTATACAAAGAAAAAAGCTCAACAACCCAGCACACTGACATATGTGACCGCTCTTATGAAACAGTGACTAATTGTACAATGAACCACAACTGATTAACATGACACCAACTACAAAACAAAAATGAAATTTTTGCTGCTCTTTAAGTTTTGAAGCAATACCTGCAAATGCTGTGCAAATCACAAAACTGGATAAATCTGAATTGAAATGTACAGGAAGAATTATGCTACATACACTTGCCCACAGGTATAAAAATGTACGAATGACTGCAGAAAAAGCGGTTACGGTTTCATCTTAAAGAAAAAATAATCCATACTCTCGTTTCTAGAATATTAACATTTAGCCTGATTGATCAGTAGCACATTACTTCTTCGGAGCAGACTGGGAGAGGGGAATCTCTCCTATGGCCCGACACCATGGCCTGCTGTTCTCTCTGGTCAGAAGGGTGACAGGCTGGGAACTTTGATATTGATGTCTCCTATATTGATGTTACGTGGCATTTCTGGGAGGTTCATGTTCTTCACAGCTGAGACAGCACGTGCCGGAGCAGCAGAAAATCCCCCCTGAACAAAACCACGAGGGATTAAAATACACATGTTCTACGCAAGAAAATACCTACATCATCTGGGAAAAGGTTAGCCTACTGTTGCCAATGAAATGAGTCATTGTAAATCACGCATTTTCACTGATGATGACGGAAGGGGAGAAGGGGTTGACGAAGAACAGGTGATACGAGGCCATGCTCACCTCTGACTTTTCCATGCGGTTCTGTAGTTCCACTTGGGCCACAATCTCATTCATGTTGGTCTCTAACACCATACCACCCATCACTACTTCCTGCAGAATGTAGTGTACCTGAAAATGGAAAAGATGATCAAATTCCAGCTGATAGGGATAGAAAGGCACTTGTTGATTTGTCAATATACTACTAATACTAGGGTTGTTTTTAAAAGTTGGAATTACCAATGCTTGCACTTGAGAGCACTCACTGTCCTGGGTAACCCTAAATCCCTTTTCAGCAGGGTAATTTCTTTCCATCTTACCGCCACAAGGCATTTATATTTTCTGCAGCTCAAAGTACTGACTTCAAATACTGCTCTCGAATACCACTGGGCCACATGACTTCAATTTCCTGCCGAGTTCAATTAAATCAAGATGGGTTTTATATGCCCTCCTCAGCCCTTTACTGCTGCCCACAACTAGGTCATCAAGGCTGTGTAAGGAAGAGTAAAAAAAAGACAGCCTCTATGAGAAGCAAATTGTGCATTGTCTAAAAAATATATATATATATATATATATATATATATATTCAATAGTTAACTACTGTCATTAACCTTATCTCTCAGAACTCTAGAATAGCCATCCAAATCTTAAGATTAATGTTTCCATACAGTAATACATATATATAATGACATATTGGTTTCTTGATTTGAAAAAGATCAGATATTTAGAAGAGATGTGGGTTGGACCACATTAGAATCCTTATATCCACACAGCAAACTTTTTAGGATGAGAGAATGTATTTTATTTATTTGACCTCACCTTATCCATATGAAATATAAGGTCCAACTCGCAGACATTTTCAAAGCATTTATCCAGGGTCTCCACAAACACCTGTAATGATAGACTATGTCAAAACCATGCCTTTAAAATTGGAATCAGTTGCAGTTATGAAACTGTTATTTAAACTCCAAAAATATGCATAACCGCACTGGCTGGAAACAACTCCACAACAACCTACAACCCAATATAAAAATCTTTGACTTGACTTGAAAAAGACTTGACTTGACACAGGTGTCAAGTCAAGTCTTAGGATTGTATTTAAGCAGATTTGTATATTGCCTGGAGCAGCAATGGAGTGAAACTCACCTGTATAAGATCAAGAATTCCAAGCTCACTTTCTGAAGAGTCAACGCAGAACACAAAGTAGAGTGTGGCATAATGTCTGTATATCAGCTTGTAATCTGAACCACCAATTAGACTGCAGAGAGACACAAAACAAAGTTAGACTGCTGTGATCAGTGATAATGTATACATTTTAATATGAAGGCCTTTCATCTAAGCAATGAATTTCTTGATTCACAGTCACCTGCTCTACCACTGAGGTACAACCATCCTTCTCAGCAGTTAAATGCTCATTAACTATACAATGTGTTCTCTTTCTCATATCATAGTTTCTGGTTAGTATGATGTCATTCTGAAAATCAAGGCCCAAATAAAAAAAAACTTAACCCCTTGCATCCCCCTACTTGTCTGCTGTTCCTTGTGTGCACACAAAGTTTCTAAATGTCCACAACAGTTGTTATTTAAAACTAGGCAAACTCAGGATGACTTGGGTCAGACAGCTGAGCGGTTAGGGAGTCGGGCTATTAATCAAAAGGTTGTTGGTTTGATTCCCGGCCGTGCAAAATGACGTTGTGTCCTTGGGCAAGGCACTTCACCCTACTTGCCTCGGGGAGAATGTCCCTGTACTTACTGTAAGTCACTCTGGATAAGAGCGTCTGCTAAAATGTACTATCAGTACTGTGTAAACACCACAACTCCACTGCATTTGCTTTTATTGAATAGTTTTCAATGGAATAGATAAAGGCCTTTAGATAGATTTAATGGCAGTGCAAATTGTTTAAGTCACTGTACTGCTCCCTTCAACTTGCCCTTGTCTAAACCAAGTGCAAGAAGATTATTTTGTTTTATTTTAGGTACGACACCGTTGCCAGATAGCTAGACTAGTACAGTAGTGTGGAGAGAACTGTTGCTGAAATGTTCGACACATAGCCAGTGTGTTAGCTTCATAACGTTACCGTTTGTTCGTGTGCAGTTTAACTGTTGGTTTGTCTATCTAGGAGCTGAAAGATTGTTAGTACTGTAGCTACCTTCCGCCCTCCAAGAAGTTGCAGACGTTGTCATCCCTTTTAGACACCAAATGGAACGTCTCTCGAATGATCTGCTGCTGCAAATCTTCCGCCTAAACAAACGAGAATAATAGCTAGCTTTATGTCTAGGATTGCTAGTTAGACAGTCAAAGCAAAAGCTTAAATCAAAGATGAATGACTAGCTAATTAGTTAGTGCCATCTAAAGAAACGGTATGATAGCAAGCCAGATAACTAGGGTTACTTTAGCATTTCGGCTAGCACGAAATATCTGTATCTGTTCCAAACAGATGGATAGTTCCTAACTAGCTAGTATATCTGTATCTGTTCCTAACACAGTGTGTGATCACATAATTCCTAACATCATATCATCCGAGCCGGTAGTGTGCAAAGCTAACGTTAGCAAGCCTGTCGTATTCACTTGGTGGACAAAATCATCGTCTATATCAGTACTCACAAAATATTGGTAAAATCGAATGAGCCGTGGTTTCCCATGGTTGTTAAATATTAAAATAGCTTTGATCATATTTCACTGATAAGTAAGATAAATTCAGAAGTCACAAGAGATGAGTTGTTAGCTAACTGTAGTAGCTTGCCTGACAGCTGGCGGATGTGTTCGGTCGTTTCCGGTGTTTTGCTCCCAGATGCACCCCCACCTGAAAAAGCACGCCCTCGCGGGAGCGCGCGCACATACCACTCGAATCAAAAAGCATTTCAGGGCAGGGCTGTGTTGTGTGTTGCCACGAAATGCACCCCCTTCTAACTTTGACTAGGAAACTGCCACATGCATGAAAATGGTTGGTTATTACGTTGCTGTCACCAATCCACTCCAGTCAAAAACACGTGTTATTTCTTAGAGAAGCGAAGACAGAAGGATGTGTTTGTGAACTGGGCTGTATATTGTAGCATGAGGTAATGAGAAGTTTTCTTAAATGCTTACAGGGACCCCTATTGGTAAGATAGGAAACATGCATGTCCGAACTTTTAATATAATAAATATGTTGGTATCCATGCCGCAACTGTTTGTATGTAATAGTGTCACGTAAAGACAGACCGTGTTATTAGGTGAAAAGATTATCTGTATGTGGAATTAGAAGTAATCTGTAAAAATCTCCATATTTTGAATATTTATTAATATACAGTATAAATAATATTTGAATGATATTGTAAGTATTCAACCTTAAATTGTATTGTTTTCAGTACACACAAAAAATCAGGATTTGACACAAAAAACAAAACAACAACAATGTACTCAGATGTATTGTCCACAATTTTCTCTTGAAAACATGTTCATTAGGCACTGAACATCTATTATTTTTCCCTGATTTCCCCAAAATTCCATTCCTCCTGCATGAACACAGTGAAAAACAAACAGACGCTCATTAGCATGTGTGACCCATTGATGGTAAACACGTTTATTTCCACATGAGTGCAGTGAGAGAATTAAACCAACAGAGGCGGTCAAGGTATGTGGGCCTGCCCGTACTTTTATGAGGATTTAACAAATGGAAGTGGACAGGCACAACATTTACTGGGCAAAAGGGGGTCATGTTGGTACAGTGTGTACTTGTTGAAGGGTGACTCACTGTATTTGTAGTCTTGGGTGGGCACTGATATTCGGTTCATTTTCTTTTTTCGTGCGGTAATTGCAGGAATGTGACGGAAGCTTAACTCGCCTCGCCAGAGTTGAGGTAATCGGTGGCGTTCAAATAATGCTTTTGTGCTCTTCTCTCTGATGAAAGAAGTTCATAATTATGGGGATAATCAAAACTGTCAGGGATTCTTCAACGGGACTGCTTTATCTGGCTTCTACTCTCTCACTCAGCATTAAAGACCACCTACAGTCAGAAGTATCCTGTCTCATTTCCTCTTTTCCTGCTCAAATAATCAATAATCAATTATAATTAATTGGATTAAATTCATAATACAACACGGAAAATTGTAACATCATTTTAGGAATTTGACATGGCATCTAAAAATTCTGATTTTATAATTAAAAAGATTAGAATAGCCTACATCTGAAATCACCCTGGTTAACGTAATTGGCTGTTGGTAACATCCCAATGCCCAACATCAGCCCAAAATGTACAGAAAGATTCAATTTAGGAAAATATCTATTACATTGTATTAGTAGTATTATATAGTTAAGCAGTATTCAAATTGTACTGCAATCATCCCTTATAGATTGCTTCTTGACCTTAACTGGTTTCAATCATAGCCTAGGCTACTACTGCAATCAGTTACACTACACATCTAGAAGACAGTTTGGGCTCGTGGTAGTCCAACGAGACTAGCTGGTTGTTGGCGCAATCTTGAACGCTCATGCCACAAGGTGGCAACAGTCACAATAACATTGTAAAAAGCAGGACAACTGTTTTTGCATCTACTCAAAACTGCATAACAACTGATTGAATAAATAAGTAGGCCTGTTCATATATTAGGCTATTGAACACTTTTGATGCACATCAACATGTCGTTGCGCATGATTGGCTGATGATGGTTGACTAGGCCTATACATTTGAACATAAGATTGCAAGGGAATTGAAATCCAGGAATCAACATTCCAAATACTTTTCAGATCAAATTACCGAATTAATCCCAAATCGCTGTAGATCTAAACTATCGTGGTGAACATTAACTAAACATTTAAGGTCGCTCTAAAGTTCACACTATTTCTTTGTTTTTCCCATAAGCATTTCAGGTAGGCTACATAGCTACATTTATTTATCGGTTGTTGCTATAGGCCTACTTATTCATAGCATAGCATAATTAACCAATTTTACATTAAAATGTGATTTGCTTTTGATATTCTGTGTATCTTTCACAGTAGTTCTCATAAAAAGCTATGGTTTGGGGAATTGGAAAACAATCCCAATACTGGAGTTTTTTTCCAGTCTTTCTTTCCAGCCTTGTAGAACGTAGTCTGTCGTGTGAGTGACTGAGAAATCGAGCCTTGTTTACAGCGTTGAGCCTACGGAGCAGACGAGGATGGCCACAACCACACTGCAGACTGAAATATGATTTTAGCCAGAAGATAGTCTTAAGTCAACGAATGATATCAGATAATTTACTTCGAGTAGACGGATACATTGAATTATTATGTTCTCATGTGACCAAAGTGGATTCAGTTTGAAATTGTGGTCTGACTTAATGAGCGTGTGAAGACGGAGGAGGGTGGGAGGCAGATAACGGTGCAGTTGTTGAAACCATTTTTGTCCTGGCGGATATTTCGGATCAAACGTCGTGTCCTACACTCTGGGAGGGTGTTTGCGTTTTTCTTCATTCACGTGCGAGGAAAGCATATGGTCCTCATATCTGAATCTGATCGCTTTTTGACCATCAAGGACTGTTAGAATTTCATTTTAGCTTGTGAGGAGCCTTAACGAGCAAATTGCCATTTGTTTTTAAGAAATGGAGTCTGAAGATGCGGAATACCAAGGGGTAGACATTTCTACCGCATGTTTTTCTAAGACATCTCTTACATCAATTGGTAGTTCTCAAGAATGATCAAATACTGATGTATTATTATGATCATCATATACTATCTGCCGAAGAAGCCAAATCTCAAATTTTCTGCTGGATTGAGTTCACCCTGCAGCGGACTCAAAGAAATTCCGTAGCACATGAGAAACATTCGTCTTCTAGGTTGCCTGCGTGTTGCCAGTCACTTTCTGGGATTTTCATCTTCCTATTGCTACTAGCCAGCTACAAGTTAATTTGTGGCACCGACAGGACATTGGGAAAGGTCCCCCCCTCCAAGAAATTGACTTTAAAACAGTGAACATACGTTCGTGGACCTTTGCGAATGTCCAGAAGTGTCTGTCTTTGGCACTGTTAATTAATCGGGTTATAAATTAACCTTTTTAATTTATCAGGCCGGGAAGGATTTATTTTACAGGAATGAGGTCTTGTACAGAAAAGGATCATTTGACCTTGTTTTGTGGTCTGTTGTTGTGCGTCTCCACGATCTGCCTTTGGCCCGCGAATGGAGAAAGTAAGTGAATAATGGCTAGCTACTACTACTAGCTAGCAGGCTTGCTATCGCAACTAGCTAGTTATTCCCTGTTTGGGATTGGGAACAGAAAGATAACCTTAGCAGGCTAGCAATGCGCCTTTCCTCAGCTACGTCCTGAATCCGTTTAAATACCATAGTTAGCTAGCACAATCAATGGGTTTGTTGTTAAATAGCAATTGCTAAAACAATCCAAACCAACACATGGACATATTTGTATTCGTTTTAATGTTATCATTTCTCAAACATGGACTTGTAGGCTACACCACCCATGCTCACAGCCACGCACCGCCACAGATTTAGAAGCTCGTGCCGGGGAAGTCGCATTGATAGAGCGTTGTTGTGCTTGTGATGAAGATAGATCATATGATGGGTACCTTTTACTAAAACATTTATATAATGAGATCCAAGGGGAACCACAACGTACTTTAACCGAGGTTGTATAAAAGTCACTAAAATATGCTCGCAAACGTAACATTTATTGAATTCACAATGTCCAAACCTTTTTTTTTATGTCGGTGGTAGCTAGGTAGACTAGAATTGTATTTAGCAATTGTATTTGTGAACGATTGCAGTACCTCATCACATGATATCAAACAGCACGTCGTATAAAAACGAGACAATACTTGTTTGTCCCAACGTTTTGCAGTGGTAGCCAATGAGAGTATTATAGGGATAGCTAGCTTTTGCAGCAGGCTAGGTTGATGCAGGTAGACGGCCACAGGATTAATGAATAGAGCCTATATTTGCTCGTGCAGACTGCACATGGACGTGCTGTATTGTAACCTACGCATGGACTGCGTTCCTGCAATTCAACTTTCCAACTTTGCATTGGCGTGCGAAAGTTTAATAAGTTACATTAAGAACAAGCGACTTTGAATGGGATTTTTTTTTTTTGGGGGGGGGGGGGGGGGGGAGAGAGAGAGAAGGGGGGGTATTTATATTAAATAATAATTTTATTGTGAATGGGAGTGACCTTCAGTTGCATGGCAAACAGGAGTCGTCAGTTTTCTAGTGTAGCCTGTGCTATCAAGCCAAGCGTTTTGTGGTGTTGCATGGGCAGCAATTGACCAAGACCCCAAAAATCTAATATGCAGAATATGACCTTAACTCTTGACCTTTTGTAGTGGTGTCATTCACAAGTATTTGTTGGGGCACAGCACAATCTCAGAATATTAGAACCAACCAGGAGAACAACACTATTTAACTTCTGCTCTTTTGGCTTTTCAATTTCATTCAATTATTATTGTGTTTAACCATCTGGGTGTGGACCTTGAAATGTTTGATTTAGAAAAGTCCTATCAAATAAATGCATACTCCTTGATGCACAAAAGGGATTTTATGTTGGCCATGCTATTAAAATGGAGGAGATATAACTTTGGAAGGTAGGACTAATTGTATTCAATTGAAGAAATGGGCAGCATTCTTGACAAATAGTTGATCTCATTGTGTCTAATTATTATTCAGTCTTCAAAACCCTTGTAGATGTGCGAACCTGTGTGTTTTACTAGGTCGGTCGGAGTTAAAACATGCAATTTTTACCTCCTTTTATGTGTCACCACAAAATTTCCATTTTTCCAAGTATACTGTAAACAAGCCTCCCCGATTCATCCAATTCATAGTTTGTGGAAAAAAGACCAGGCTTTTAAAATAGAACATGTAAAAATACATTCACAAGCAAAACAGAGTTGGTTCTGTTGATTGGAAAGAGTGAGGAGTTTGTGAAGTGTGTGTAATTGGGTTTTACTGTTAACCCTAGTGGTTGCCGGACAGTCTGGCAACAGCAAGGCTCTCCCATTGAAATCCGAAAAAGTTTATTCTCACTTTGGCACTGGGCAATGTAAAGATTCCTTGTGTGGCTATGTTTGCCCAGAGCTGCTCATGTCTGACTTATTAATTGGAACTTGAGAGTGCAATTAACTGAAAGTTCCTACACAAAGTCAGATTTAACTGATAAACTGCTTGGCTCAATTAAGATATGTGTTGGTCTTATCTGAGCCTGTAAAGCTGTTTCACAGCATTGCAGCAGTGTCTGACAGCCTTCTGAAAACTTATCTAATGTAAATATGTGATTTGGAGGCATATACATGCAATAGAGATGGTCTGTTTGCTTAGCAGTGTGAATGGTTAAGGAGAGGTGTATTTTGACCTCACTTTCAAATTCTCATAATCTCAGTAATGAAGATCGGCCTCATCCTCTTGAAAGCCTTCCAAAATGACATGCAGTGAAATTGCAGGGGGTTAAGATGTTTGTCTGCTGTACAGAAGTCACTCTATCACCCCTCTCCCCTGTAATTTATAGGTCAGCAAGTGTTGGGTGGCATCAGCAGGCAGAGTGTGATGACAGTAGGTGACGACAAGTGGATGGTGTAGAAAGGGACAACAACCTTACTAGCTTTACCTGGATCATGTCAAATGTCTGTATTCAAGAGGCATTGAAGGCCTACTTATATGTATGATTCCAGCAATATTTGTAGAATTTCATTACAATTTTACTATTTGGCCTATATTGATTGTCAAGTGTGATATTTGCCTATGGCTCAAATTAATCATTAAAAAAGTATTTGCTTTGTCATAGGACATAAGAATGAGTACACAGCGAAAATACTGAACTTTTTCACAAAATAGATATGGTAATTGTGTAGATTTAGCTTACGTAATTGGAGTAGGGAAACCTTCATACCCATAGTACATTCACACATTTGAATTACTCGCTCGTAATGAAAATAAATGCACAGGCAAACTTGTGTGCAAATGACCATTTCTTCTGTTTATAGAAAGCGAATTCCGACCTGTTGTATTACTACTACCCAGCTATGTGTATGTGTTATTCTAATGTTTTCTTTTTGTTTATCTCCTGTTCAGTCTGTGGTCCCGGCATCGACATTGGCAATGACATCAGAGAATTTAGTCGGTTGGAGAACTGCACGGTGGTTGAGGGCTACCTGCAGATCCTCCTCATTGGCGACAAGAATAATAATGCCAACCAGGATGTCTTCCGAACCCTCAGCTTTCCCAAGCTCACAATGATCACCGACTACCTGCTCCTGTTCAGGGTGTCCGGCCTGGACAGCCTCAGCACGCTCTTCCCCAACCTCACCGTAATCCGAGGACGCAACCTTTTCTACAACTACGCCCTGGTGATCTTCGAGATGACCAGCCTGAAGGACATAGGCTTGTACAACCTGAGGAACATCACCAGAGGTTCCATCCGGATCGAGAAGAACCCAGAGCTATGTTACCTGGACTCAGTGGACTGGTCGCTTATCATGGACGCTGAATTTAACAACTACATTGATGGGAATAAGCAGTCTAAAGAATGCGGGGATGTGTGTCCTGGAATCAATGAGGACAAGCCCCTTTGCAAGCAGACCAACTTCCATAACTACAGCTACCGTTGCTGGACGTCCAACCACTGCCAGAAAGGTGAGTTTTCTCATATACTGTTTATGAAGACTTTTATTTTGTAAAAACCACAACAGGCAGTTCTGCTCTAACCCTTGAGAGATGCTGCTAACTGAGATGACCTTCACAGATATTCAATGTAAATACATATTACATGTTTGTTTATTAGCCCTACATATACTGACAGAGCTTATTGGAATGTTCGGTACTTAATACAACAAAATATTTTGCATGTGGCTTATTCAAAAATGGGTTGCTCGTATCATGGGGTGGGGGGATTTGTCACACTTAGAATATCATGTTTGAGTATTGTATTGAGTACAGCATGCAGAGGGTGAGAATATATTTGCCTGGGGTTTTCATTTGTACGTTACCTGCCATGCTTGTGGAAAGACAAGCAGTTGGCACCCACATGTGTCTCCAGTTTGGCCTTAATCTGGTGATGACATAAACTCGCCAGACTTGGAGGTTTCAAATCTGTCTGTCTTTTCGCACTCAAGGCCCACATACTGGTGGGAAAATATCCCTCAGTAAATTGGAAATCGTTCAAACTTGTCCCCTGAACACCTTTTTGACCTCACCTCTCGAAACAACACGCATTCAATAAATGCTCTCAACATCCCGAGTTGTAATTTAATTATATTTTTACAAATCCAGTGCTTCCTTTGTGTTCTGAACAGTATCGCCATGCGTAATTGTAAGGCAGAGTGGGGTACATGTGTAGCTTGAGTCTCTAAGGTCAAGAGGTCATGCAGCAAGGCCCCCTCTGAGCAGAACATAGCATGCAATCCAGACAGTGGGGAGACAGTAAGGAAAATCATGTACAAATAGGGCTTATGTGATTAACGACCACTTCACCTGCTGAACGTTCTAGCGTGTCAATACACTGACCACTGAAGACCCGTTAAGGAAGCAATTCTGTGCATTCTATATCTGTACTGTCCATCTCATGTTTTTAAGCACGGCTGAGAGACAGTTTTCACTCATGCCATCAGTTTGTCTTGAACTGATTGTTTGATCCGGGCCGCTCGACTAATAAACCAAAGTCAACTCCTTTCCTTTGTCGTGACTCCTTCCGGCCTGCCTTCTCCAGAATTTGCATCTTATCAGTAATGAAAGCAACTTGGAAATGACAAAGGAGAAATAGCAGGGCTGTAGGCAATGTAATGGAGACCTAGATGAGCCCGTAGCAAATGTTGCACCCAAAGCACAGGTAAATTGGGACCATTTGTCCTAAATGTGGTTTCTTACTTGGTACGTGTCCATGGGGGATGTTCATATATTCTTTGAATTTCTATGGGTTAGGATTGAACCTCTATCTCAGCCTCGTGAAGTAATTACTCTCTGCATTGTTGCGCACTTCTTTTTCACGCAACTCTGGTCTCACCGACTTCCAGGTAAATTGTGTTAAGATTTTCCATTTTGCCCGGAGAGTTGACCGTATCCCGGAGCCTTAGATGCAACCCTGGTGCATCCACAGTTCCAAAATCCCAGCCTTAGGTGCTTGATTGCCCAAGTTCTGTGTCGTTTCACGCCAAACAGATCTGGTTTTACCCACTTCACCAACAGTGCCACAGCCTATTATGTTTGCAGCCTGACTGTTTTTATAGTCGTGTTATATTTTTGTGTCGTTATATTTTTTAAGTGACGAGCCAATTTAGTATTGTCGTGGTGAGTATAAACAGTAATGAGTTTTAGATCTGCTTCTTTTAGCCTCAATCACATGACCATCAGCTATGGAGAAACAGAGGCCGGCTCAATGTTTATAATTGGTGGGATGGGTGAGGGTGGCCAAGTCCCTTCCTGACAGTGTTGTGGGCAAAGTAGCGGAGCTTGGTTTCATCTAAGGGATGGTTTAGCAGTAGATGGTTAGGTTTGCTTTGAAGGAAAAATGCTCTAGCAGTTCCTCCCCCTTCATATAATTGCCTTGTTTTTCCTAACACAGATGTTTCTTCAAGGGCATGTGGTAGTTTCCAGTCAGTCTGGACCAGAGCAGCACTCACTCTGCTGCCTCTCTTTAATTACCCTGCCTGAAGGTTTCGTCTGCCAAGCCAGGGCTAGGTGACATTTCAGGTAGTGTTTTTCTCAGGTAGACCATGATACCTTTTCAATATTTCTGTCTAAGAAACCTTTAAGATTTATTTTTTGTTGCATTGTTGGATAAAGAAAATGGGAGTTTGTGTCAAGATACGTTAACCTATGCAATGTTTAAATGCAAAGCTCTGGTGAAAAAGGCATGTTGTGTGCACTTTCAGACCAGTCAGTTACTGACAGGAAAGGATTTCGATGATGTCTGCTTGGCGCTCTCCTCTCATATTTTACTTTGTTTCCTATTTCCTTGCTGAAACTCTCTGTTCATCTGCCTTTATCAGGGAACTGATAACGTTTGATGATGGCACACTCGACTAGCTACTCAATTCCAGTACTGTTACCACCTTCCATTAGTGTACAATTTTGTTCCTTTCTTCTGAGTTTAGAGGCTGCCTTGCGGCATAGTAGCCATGTTTTGGCTTGACAGATTTGTATGTCTCTTGCTAACAGAGTTGTTTACTTGGTGACGGCCTTGCTGACATTGCGTGTTGGTGTTTTCAGTCTTGTGACTGGGGGCTGCTGCTGGACTGGCCTGGTCTCCTTCCCTCCCCCCTCCTCCCCCTTGTGGCTTGTGCTGCTAGATGTGAAGGAGGGAGGGGGCAGTGGCCACACTGAAAAACAAACCAGAATGACTGGTTGGCAGGTAAAGGGATAGGCTCGAGCTGTTTGCAGTGCCCCTAGCCAGTGGGGAAACACAACTGCCAGTCCACATGAACTCAGTCAACTCCATCCCTCCATTAACCTGGGCCCTTCATCCCCTCCCCTCCTCTACACACTCTCTCCCTGGCCTGTTGATACTGACATGGAGTCTCCCCTTGTGTTGGGAGTAGGCAAATGTGGCAGGGGACTGGGAATGAGGCCTTAAAGACCACTCAGGCAGTCTGGCCTCAGTGCAAAGAGGAAAGCACACAGCAACTAATGAAGTGGCCCTGAGTGATCCCATCCGCTCGGCACCAGGGGAGCAAACATTCAGCTAAAACAGAAACGGAGATAAGGGGAGGTGGGGAGTGGTCGAGACCTCTGACAACAGAATGAACCTCCCATTTTTATTGCCACCATTAATTTGGCTAAATGTAAAAGACTAGGTTTCAGCCTCAACGGGCGATACAATGATGAGACGCGGCTATTGTGTCTCTGTCTCCCTGCTTCTCTTCTCCCACACACATCATTAAGTGCTCCTCTGGTAGTGATAAAGCCTTCTCCTGAGCTGTTATTGTGTCTGTGTCAGAGTTATTCAATGCCAGAGTCAAGGTCACAGCGACTGCTTAGGAGTGTATCCTGTAGTAGTCCTGGCCTCTTGCTGACCTCCCCCAATGCAGGCAGGGTTGCCGAGACGACTATGGCCTCTATTCAAAACAGCTTGTAGCTTTGCTCGTCTGTTTACTTCTACGAATGTTCAGTACAGACTTCATATCTCATCTCAAGACGTCCCAAAACAAGACAGAATATTTACTTTTGCCAAAAACTAAGGGACGGAAGCTGACAGGATGTTTGGTCTTTTCAAAATGGGAACGATTTTGGCCAGTATATTTGTACCAGTTGAGTAAGCTTCTTCAAACTTGCAGAAGCAACTGTCAGCTAGTGCTGTGTTTCTGGTAGTTGTAGAGGGAAGAGGAAGGGGTGACTGTCCCTTTTAAGTGGGCATATAATTAGGCAGGAATTCCAGCTGGCTTAGTCATTGCTGGATGGGGGGAGCATAACGGGGGGTAGAGCGACGCTCTCGGCCATTACAGGGACCATTGACTCGCTCTGTCATTGTCAAAGAATGTGTGTGAAAATAGTGGGGGTGCTCTGGAGGGGTGTTGGAGCGGTGTTCGAATGTTCAGTGCTGATGGTTGCTGCGAGGGGGGCTGCAAAGCGTGTGCATCGTGTGATCTCGGGGGCGTTAGTAAAACCAAACAGAATTCCGAGCTTCTGCCCATACATGCAATGGAATGGTCTCAGCCATGGAAACAGGTGAGGGTGAGAAAACAGGATGCATCTTAAGCTCGTAACTTTTTGTCCCTGTGTGGGTGGGTGGGTAGAGGGAGGGGCGGGGTGAGAACCACCTGCAGCTTCTTTCAGCGATAGAGAAGGATGACTCATATACGCTTCTTTTACCTCACCTTTTTCTGACGGCCCTGACAAAACTCTGTTTGGATTAAATTCGGCAGAATGTTTACGCTAGCTGTCTTATCGAGATTCCATCTGGGTTATGTTCTGAAGCCATCATTTCAGATTATGATCAGATATGGCGTTACGGTTGTGTTTGCACAGACACAGAGAAAGAGCTAGGCTATCTAAACACACACTGTGATTCTCCTCCCTGCACTGTGCTCTGGTGGTGTGCGTGTGTGAAGCAATTAGGTCTGGTGTGGAGCTGCATGCTGACTAATGTTGCAGGGAGTGGTGATTCATCCAATACTCACAGCACTCATTCATAAAAATCTCCAGAGTACAACTACTACTAGGCAACCTCTTCCTTTCCCCTCGTGCTTGCTGGCCCCTTCCTGTGGTGGATTCCTTTCGGTCTCTACTAAATTGTAGCAATGATGGAGTTTCCTCCCCTGCCAGACAGACTCAGTCTATGCTGTCGGGGTGTACGCTGCCCCGGTCAGCCAGGCCAACACCACCCCCTCTCTGTCCTCCCTCCTCCCACTATGTCTGGCGAATACCAGCCCGGTGACAGAGGGCAGTGCGATCAAGATGAGAAAGCGTAACTCCCTCGTGTGAAAAACCGTACATTTAACGCCTTAAAATTCATCACATACAACGCCACTAGGATTAAACAAGTGCAGAATTTGTCACTTACATGTTTTAGGAAGTGTTTTACTGGACAACCATTGTCAATTGTGTTCACTACAGAGCTTAGTTGTAAGTCCAAGCTTTTTTCATCAAGAGACTTAAAGCGGCACTTGGTAATAATATCAACTGAATTCAAATATGAGAAAAACGGCAACCCCAATTCTTGTCCAAAAATTTGAATTTGACCAGTGGCACAAAGCCATACATGTTGCTAAACAACTCTCAGAGGGTCTCATTGGCTTACACAACATGTTTATAGTGGTTAAAACCTTGTATTATTTGTTTTACTGTAGAATACTTACCTATTGTACCTTTTTAAGTTGAGTTACGTCTTTTGAGGTTGGGATCTTAACCAGTGTTTTGTTGTTCAGTGAGTTTAAGTGGAGTTAATGAAGTGATTCAAAGAATACCATTGAAGGGCAATGGAGCCAACCTCTCAAGTTCCTGAGGGAGTGTGTTACCCGGGGCACACGGGCGATCAATCGCCAGTGCCTTTAAAAGTGAATTACTCTCAAAGAACTTGTTGTTTTAGAGACCACAACCCACTTGCCTAGCTGCAGTGCTAAACCTCCCACTTTCTTATGCTATTTATTACTATTTATAGGTGCAATGTACTGGCAGTGAAGCTGAACTCAATAGGAGGAAGGAAGTCAGATAGCTGTAATGGTTGACTTGGCAGTCAAAACAAAGGGTTTCAACCCCCCAGGTCATCCTCTGGCAGCGGTGAGACCACCTAGAGACCAACAAGGCTGCTATTCTGCGCAAGCCCCCCTCTTTAACATCTGTATGTTTCTAGTTAGTCCACGGATGGAAAAGTTAAACACAGCTTTACCGGGAATCATCCTCTTTTATGTAGCGTTGTTACTGTGGTCACCTGCAGAGGAGATAGCTGGACAGACGCAGCTGGAAAATGCATAATCCCATCTGTGAATTTAATGGTTGTTTGTGATGCCTACATGTAGACTTGATCAATCAACAACCCTGCTATTAGCTACACATATAAAAGATAATATATCATAGTTTTAATTTTTGAAATGGCTTGACTTGATGTTGAATGTTTTTGGCTAAAGGCTACATTACATTTACATTTAGTCATTTAGCAGACGCTCTTATCCAGAGCGACTTACAGTAAGTACAGGGACATTCCCCCGAGGCAAGTAGGGTGAAGTGCCTTGCCCAAGGACACAACGTCATTTTTCACAGCCAGGAATTGAACCGGTAACCTTCAGATTACTAGCCCGACTCCCTAACCGCTCAGCCACCTGACTCCCCTAGGCTAGTCTTTAGTAGACATCCACTTACATGGTGTCCCATGCTCCTGCCTGTCTGCTCATTCTCAGTGAGTATTGAACCATCTGTGTTTTCGTTCCGTTCATTCATCCTATTGATTTCTGTCTCACCCCGGATGACGTAAGGGAAAACGGCATCCCATTTGAATCAATAGAGAGCTTATGTTTTAGTCTTCGCTCATTCAGAAAAGAACTGTTGCGTTTTGCCTTTTATGTTTGTAAGATCTGAAAGGCGAGGAGATGTTCTAACTGTTCTCTTGTGGAAAGGCGTGGAAAAGCAATTCCCTTGTGTTTACTCTCACTCATTTGTTCTCTTCTGGAATGGGGTGGAGGGAACTTCTTTTAAAGTGTTTTATTTCTATAATAACTCAGGGTTCTGCGGTGCCAAGACCGTGAAGGAGAGCCTTGTCTGTTCATGTTGTGAAGCGTGCAACACACACACTCACTCACAAACACGCACACGGACACACATACAGCAGGGAGGGCTTTTTTCTGTTGGGTTGTATGGTTCGTAGAGATAAAAGCAGATCATTAAATTACAAAGGAGGTCTTTCGGGGTTACTTAGCTAATTCAAATGACTCTGGAATGACTTCTTGCTTTTGTTAACCCTTTGCTGTAGGCTTTGCGGATTAGGCTACAGAGGGATGTTGTCAGTTGGCTCGTCAGTATTTGGCAATGTTGCATAGAGACAGTTCAACCTGGTACTTTGTAGGAAACTTGTTATGAATACAAAGTTATAAAAATGTGATAACCAAGTAGGCAAATTCTTTTTTAATTAATATGTCATGGGTAAATACATTAATTAACTAATTGGGGATTGTATACTGTGTTGTGGACTCAAGTCATTGAAAGTATTTTTCGTATGTTCACTGGAAGGGATGGAGATTGGATGGTTAGCTTGTAAGACAGCCTGCTCCCCTCTGTCTCTCAACACCCCTCTGGCAGTCAGAATGGCTGCTAGTGACAGCAGGCTAGTGACTGTGTAGGAGGGAGATGAGCTCTCTCTGTTCCCCCTTAGCAGGCACGAAACTCTCTGTTCCCAGCATAGGAGGCTCGGCTCAGCACCCTGTGCCTCTTGCAAACACAACTCAAACAATGGAGCTCTCCCACACAGACATGCAAGTACTGCATTGCAGGGAGTCTCAGTCCATTCCAGGCTGAACTGGGCTGGCACGCAGCTAACAGCTAACCTCAGTAACCTACCAAGTAAAATGCGAGATTTTCCATGCAGGTTCGACCATCAACTACCATTTCAAAAGAGTCCAAGACAACTAGCTCCCATCTTAGAAAAGTGGAACTATTTTCAAGGTTTTTCCTTGTTTTGGAGCATTTCTTGGTCAGGGCACACAAATACTTGTCAGCGCCCTCCTGTAATGGTCACGGACTTCTGCTCCAGCTCCATGCCACTCACGCTTTGGCTTTCTGGGGGTCCTAGGGGACAAAGACTGTGGTCGGCCATGCCAGGTCAGTCCGCAGGGCAATGGATGGTGGCCTATCAGCACCACACCCAGGGGACACCAGAACAGCAGGCCACATGTATGGACCACGTGTACATATCCCCTTTTTTAGACTTCCCTTGTTCTGTACATTTGGTTCCGGAAATAAATATACACTGCGTATTGTGTATCATTTTTGTTTACGGTTCACTGTTCTCTCGCAGTGTGTATTACATGCATTTATTTGTCCAAAGCTTAGGATTGATTCCCTCTGAATTGGAGCCTGTCTTGAGAATTTGTAGTTCTTGGATTGTTTGCTTAACATGTACTAGCAATTTCCGGTTGCCCTGTTTTAAAATTAGTTTTTATTTTTGTACTAACCTTCTGCTCATATGTTAACATTCCTCAGTGGCTTAGCAGCCCTTCTTACAAATGTTGATGAGCTTTCTAAATCTTTATAAAAAACAGATAATGGAGGTAGTTACATGCAGTCATCTAGCCCAGAGACTCCCAAACTGCGCCCCCCAAGGTGGGGTGCAAGACTACCGTGGGCGGGGCCTCGAGGGCCAGTGAAAAGCTGAAATAAAAAAGTATTTCCGGTTATTATCCCAAGGCAAAATATTGGGGAACCCATGATCTAGCTGGCTTATTTAAGGTCTGGAGATTGGAGTCTGCAATCTACTCTATTGTTTCTGTTACAGTAGAGGAGGGGCTTATTCAAACTACCTTATTTGAGAGACAAAACTTCCCCTATACCAAGGTAGGCCAAAGTAGCAAGGAAACAAAATAATCTAACCAGAAGCATCGGTGTAGATCGACAGGACTGAAGCCATACAAAGAGCTGTTTGCTGCGTGAGCTGAAGCCACTGTAATGCAGCATGTGTCCAGCCCAGGAAACCTCAGCACAGCAAAGCCAGTATTATGTCATTAAGAACCTTACCCCGCCCATTCTCTTGTGCTGAAAGTAAATGAAGGGAAAGGAGGGGTGACTTGGAGTGAGTGTTGTGTGTGTGTGTGTGTGTGTGTGGGGGGGGGGGGGGGGGGATTGATGGACGATAAGCAGCCTACAGTCTGAGCTGAGATATTCCACAGGTGAAAGTAAGCAGTTATGCAGCCTTAAACCGGATGTGACACAGCCCTGGGCTCTAGTAAGGTTAGAGATTAATTGAGGATCGGGGTGGGTGTTTTGCTGTTTCATCATCAGACAAGGGAGGACTTAGTGTCAGTTAAATATAGTTGGAGATAGTACACTCTGTACCGGAAAGCCCGCTAATGCCCTGTTCCATCGTGGTAGCTCTTCGTCTGACGAGGGCTAACACCTTATAGGATCTGTACTTCTCCCACTGTTCTTCCCAATGTGATCCTCATTCTTATCATTGCATTTCAGGTATTGTGTGCCTTTTTGAGTTGCCTGACTGTTATGCTGGCTACCGCCGCACATAGTCTATTTCCACCACAGTGTCTAGTCAGATTTGATTGGAGCAATGTATTTATCATCCAGACCCGTTCACTTGTGTTGAGCACAGACATCAGTTCAGGATAGGAGGACAGAAAGAGGTTTGAACCGGACAGGGTGCAAGTACCCTCTGTCTCTCGCTTCTTGGATAATGGCCTCTGCTTAGGAATAAGCTTTATTTGTCTTCAGCCTGTACTGTAGGATCTACAGGTGTCAATGGCTAGGGATTCACCTGATGAGAGGATGATGAAGGACTTGAATCCTCGAAAAGCCCGAGTCAGCCTTCTCCGGAGCACAAAGGCGACTGAGGACGAATGCTACGGGCTTGTCTCTGAGTGGCGTGTTTGTTTGACGGTAATAGTGGCCCGCGTGCTTCTTTGGCGGAGGTCTTAATTGTTGTGCTTGTATTTAATTATGTGGCTGTGACTCGGTCGCGGTGTGTGGCTCCACTTGTGGATGTGCGTGCGTTCGCCGACGGCAGGCCTACATCCATTTGTTTGGACTGTGTTGATGGAGTAGGAGAGCGGGCAGGGGGTGCATTAGGGGCCGCTTTTCATCTGAGCATCCATTTGTGTGTGAGGAGAGCCCCTCTCTCATTAATCAGGCTGGAGAGAAAGCCTTTGAAACTCTAGTCTGTGGAGCCTCCCGTGCTCTTCAGGACATCAATTGCACACACAAACACGCACACGCGCAAACCAGGTTCACATTCACGCAACCGCCTCCAGAATGGCTCATCACCATCTTGTGTTCATTTTTGTGTCTCAATACTTTGGCCTCCTGAAATGTTCCAATATCTCGGTTTCTTTTTTATATTCTTTGCTTTAGGACAGCAGCCTTAAGGTTCTGAGAGCAGATTGTGATTAATGCCTTTGGTGGCCAAGTTTCCAGTGGGGGTGATTCTGAGTGGACCCAGCCACAAACTGACAGGACTAAAAAAGAGCATTCAACATTTCATAGCCCGGTCAACTCACTTCCGACTGGTGCACACACACAACTCGGAAAGGACCCACATACATTCGATGGCCTAATCTATTACTGTAATTCATCACGCTTTGCCTACTCTTAAGTAAACAAACAAATTGTATCGTGTGGCTTCGTACTTTAGGTCTTCATAAGCTCCTAACAACTGAAAGGAACCCCACACATTGAGTCAACCCATTGACTGACAGGTCTGTTTGCGACTGAAGCACCGAAGGATGAAGTGAGAGGCTGCTCTGACCCTGTTGCCATGGTCTGGAAGCAGGTGTGACAGGTGTTAAGGTTCACAGGGGGGACACATCGGGCGCAGGTGTTACCCGCTTCTCGTCGGCCCGCTGGTTCTGACTTGACAGGGGATCTCCGAGGTCTGGTGGTGTCAAACCCCTCACTAGAGAGAGCACGTCTCTTTGTATAGATTTGGCATAGTCTTGTGTTTCCTGGCGTTAGCCGTTTGAAATATTTCACAGCTTTGTGTGTGTCTCTCGCTCTTTTTCACTTTCTGTCTTGCTGTCATCATCTGTCCTCCCATTTCATTCAGTCTCTCTGTCTGTCTCTCACGTGACCTCCAGTGGAGGTCAGCTGTAACTGGTCTCTGGGGCATTTCCTGTTCCTGAGGGGTTTGGAGAGAGTAGGTAACTGGCCTCCTAATTTAAAGCACACCACCAGCCTTGGTGTCATCATCTCCCCCAGAGGGGCTCTCCACAGTCAGGGTTGTGTACTGTAGGCTCTTGGCCGGGCTGTGACACGACAAAACTGAGTCCTGCAAGCTAGTTCCTGTCGTGACTCTTATAACCTGTATGGCATTCATGTGACAAGAGGATAATCTGTTCTCCACAGAAAACGTGGATCCTTTTTTAGATAAATCCCAGTGTTTAGGAATATTGGCACCAAAGAGGACTTTGTTGTTGTAGTGCGTCTTTTCACCTGAACCATACAAATGAGACACACCATTGAACTAAACCTGCCTTGTATAGCAGGAGTCATAATGGTAAATATAATATATGTTCGGCCTTTAGCCTAAGCCTTTTAGATAATTTCCGCCCTGACAATTCTAAGAATAGTTTTCTTCTTCCTGTTAAGATGGATAATAATCTGAACCTCCATCATATCCACGCTGTTCTGTAAACCACAAGCTTACTGTTAAGTTTTTAAAAACAAACAACAAAAAAGACACTGAGTACCACTCCAAATGCTAAAGGACATTATCTAACCTGGGGTAGGAGGCGTGGAGATAGCTGTGAGGGGCTAATTTGAAGAGTGAACTGCCAGCCAGCTGGACTGTGGATGCTCCTACTATTAGATGAGGTGGCAGTGAAAGACCGTTGACCTGGCCTGTGGAGGGATGACACAGGGCTCTGTCAGAGACACCTGCCGCCTAGTCTCTCACTCCAGAACATTCTAGAGCCAAGGAAATTCTAGAACTCCCAGCTGTCGTGAGGGCTCACGGAAACGTCTTAAATATTAATCCTGACTTTCTTTGAAACTCCGACAATGAACTGTCATGTTCTGCGGAGAGGTTGTCGAAAGCCAGGGAGAACATGGAAAGTGAAAGACACACATACAGGAACTGACAGGTGTGATGCTTGTGCACCAACACGCTACTGTCAACCAGATCTGAACTGTCATCCCAGCAGACAAGAGAATGGTGACGGGGAAGAAGCCCTCAACGGCAATACAGCTATTTTCCATTTGAAGCAGCCCTGCAGCGCAGCTCTCCCTCGTTGTCTGTGTAGATAGCATCAGCTAACAGCAGTGTCATGGAAACAGAGTTATGCAGCACAATGGCCAGGGTTTGGGAGAGGGTACTGTTTGGGGGTGCAGTGGCTAGTCCAAAATGGAGTTTGTCTCTGTAGTGATTGGAACGTGTATAATGGGTAGGGGTGGGAATCTTTTGGTACCTTTCGATTCTTGGGGTCACGATTCGATTAAAAAACGATTCATGATTTTATGCGATTTCTAATCCCGAAAAAATAGTTTAATATAAATAACTAAAATAATAATAAAAAATACATCAAAATATAATAATAAAAAAACAAAAACATTTGTGAAACGCTAGAAGGCTGAATCTCGATTCAAATGTGAATCGAATTTCCCCCCACCCCTAATAATGGGGCACTGCAACGTCTTTTCATGTCCGTGGCAGTGCACTAGCCTGTGATTTATTGCTGGGCACAAGGACCAGGTCAGTGTGAGACAGAACTGGGGTCCCAGTTCTTTCAGTGCCTGACAAACATGCACGCGCACACACAAACACACCGTGACTTCACACACATAAGCGAAGCCTCTGACTTCACGTTGCGACATCTGCCACGGTAAAATGTTAGAAAAATACAGAACGTTTATGCAATTCCCCTAAAACAATGGTCGCAAGATCATTGTCATTGGATGTGATAAGCTAAGTGCATCAATTGTATTTGGTGAGGAGATAAAAGGACTATTGTTGATATTTCAATATGTGACGAACACTTAAATTTGCTTAGTGAGAGACATTTTAAATGTGGGTTCATAGCTTGCTCTCACCAAAGTTAAAGGACAACTAGAAAAGGGCACCATGGGGTTGTGACTTAGAGACTATAATTGCAGGGATGACATTGTGAAACAAGCACATCTATGACTAGCTTCCATTTTCTTTTTTCACTGTCACACCCATTCCAGGAATCCCCAAAGAACTTTTGTGGTTTGACTGTATTTTACTGCTCACTGTAATTTGGTCCATGTACCCTGTAACTGTCCGCACAGTTATCAACATTCGATTGAGATGAGCTTCGGTGGCTGTAGATAGCCCTAGGGGTTCACTAGCATGGTAGTAATCTGAAGGTTGCCAGTTCGATTCCCGGCCGTGCCAAATGACGTTATGTCCTTGGGCAAGGCACTTCACCCTACTTGCCTCTGGGGGAATGTCCCTGTACTTACTGTAAGTCGCTCTGGATAAGAGCGTCTGCTAAACGACTAAATGTAAATGTAGCAATCCTGTCTGTCTTTTTTTCTGTCCCTTCGTTTTTGGCTAGCCTTTGTGATTCTCTTTCTTTTCCATTCAGTAAGCGTACTTCTTCAAAAATAATAAGGCACACTTCCCCGATCTTTTCTCCTTCTGAACTGTTGGTTACCCAATGTCCTTTAGCAGGACTGGCCTTGTATAGGTCTTCACCTTGAGGTAAGAGATTGGAAAGACTTCAAGCAGGGATTCAGTAATCTCCATGATTAGTCTACCACCACAGCTTAACTTTTAACTACATTTGACATCCTTACATGCCTGTTTCATTGCAATAAAGTGTGAAACTGAAGGACAAGCTAAGCTTCTATCTCAGGTCATAGACAACATAAGATTGGGGAGTCAGGTGGCTGAGCGGTTAGGGAAGCGGGCTTGTAATCAGAAGGTTGCAGAAGGTTCGATTCCCGGCCGTGCCAGATGACGTTGTGTCCTTGGGCAAGGCACTTCACCCTACTTGCCTCGGGGGAATGTCCCTGTACTTACTGTAAGTCGCTCTGGATAAGAGCGTCTGCTAAATGACTAAATGTAAATGTAAGATGCAAAAAAACAACATATGTTTGGAACATAACATTTTATGTTTTGTCATTCAAGCTATTCTATTCATTAGCATGGCTTGCTAGGTCAAGCTACTCCGGGTTTAATGTTAATCTTGCCCTAAGCCTCTTCTAGTTGGCATTACCAAGAAATTCCACAGATTTGTTTGATATTCTGCAAGATAAGAAACAAAACAAGCAGCCTATCAAAGATGCTGGAATGTTAAAGATATCTGGTCATGTTGTGAGTTCATAAAATTTTCCACCCAAATGGGACATGCCTGCTTGGTAAAAACAGAACTTCAAAGTTCATCTGTACATTGTACTGTCATCATGTTACCCTTTGATACCTGCTCTCTGGATGCACCTGGGGGGATCCATGTTTTGATTGTGTTGTCTTTTTTGGCTTTGGGGGGAGGGTTAAGAATTTCTTTTGTTTGCTGATAACCAGTTTTGCCAATATAGCTAGATTACTGGAAGGACTCAGAGATGGGAAATGTGATACTCTATTCATGATGCCACTTCACAAAGGGCACAGAACAGAAGCGCTTTTCTGTACATGAAGATTTGAGGAACAGATGCAGAGGAACAGAAGTGGCTGGCACAGAATTTCTTGTTATTCTAATTACCTCATATCTCTTTAATCATTCCCAGAACGCCAAGTTATTCCCACTGGCATTTCATTCTTATCTTTTTCAGTTTTTACCACCTGTGAGTATTAATTCAGAACCTCTGGGCTTGTTCCCAATGACACTTCCTTTCTAGTCAACTATAGTCTGTTTATAATAATGTTGTTTTTTTGTGACTTTTCTTTGATGGGGATGGGATTGTGGGTTATCGGTGTCAAGTATCCACATTGTTGTTGTGGCAGGATGGGCGTGTTTCCAGGGCTGGCTTCAGGAGTCCAATGCCCCGTGGCCAGATGGACTAACCACAGGCCTGTGGCGTCGGAGAAAGCCTTTGCGGCTCTGAGCAACAGCGCAGAACTCAGCGGAAGCACATGACCCCCCCCCCCCCCCCCCCCCCCCCCCCCCCCCCCCCTCTGTAGTCTCAGGGGAGACCGGTCTTTCCCGTGAGAATGTGCCCATTAACACAGAGTGGCAGTTTCACACCTCATAGAGCCAGAGCTCTATTAACCTTGCTTTTTCCTTCCACTCCCCTCAGCTATCATACTGCAGCGCTGAAGTGTGCAAGGGAGTCTTGTTTTCATTTTGCGAAAGAAACAGATCAATTTTCTGTTAGCATTTCTAATTGCGACGAACATCAAGGATGTGAATGAACCTTTCGAGGACAAGCAGCAGTTCCCGCCAATTCAGTTTTCCACCTGACTCCAACTTTTATCTGGAGATACTTTAGCACAAGATTCACCAATGAGTGATACGCTAAATGATCAGTGTTTTCTCTCTCCGCTTCCACCTCAGAAATCCTATTGGAAGGATTTATAGCATCTACACAAGCTGTAATTATCACCAGGAAGCTCTCCTGCTCTTTAATAAAAACCTCTTAGTCGCTAGAGCCTCTGGAGCATACTCAGACAGGGTGGAGAGGGTCCAACAGTCCTTTGATGTCCAAACCAGCAACCATACAATAGCACAACTGATGCCAAGTTGTAGTATTTAAGCCAAGAGCCGAAGCTTATTCCACATCCTAACCTTGTCGAGTCGGGGCAGCCAGGTGTCCATATTTACAGATATCTATTTGGTATCACCCCAGATAGTAGGCACTGTAGTGCCGGAGGACCACAGTCTTACAGGCTGACAAAGGTTTAGACGTGTCATGCTCTCTCTTGATAGATAGACCCCTCACCTGCTCGGAGCAGTAGAATTATCTGCTAGGAAAAGGCTTAAAGTCCTAAAAGATGAAGCAGAAATTGCAATATGGAGACAACTCGGGCACAATCCATTTTGTTGCTCTTTCCCAGCTTGATTGAACCAGGGGTTTTTCCCCCCATGGCTAATGACATTACCTCGGAGAGAAATTGCCGCATAGACACTAAACCTCAGTGACATGCCGTTTGCCTCCAGTGATGGATCTATCTGTTGAACTATGTCGCCACAACCAAACGGGAACGCCATAAATACTGACAGACCTTTCAATTGTCGTGTCTGATAGAAAAATGCATTGTGGCGATGTTCCACAGCATAGTAGTAAGACCTGAGATGGCACTAGCTTATGAGAGGGAGGATGATGTCCCTGACTGCACTCGTACTGGAAGCGTTCGCTCCCCCTGTGGGCTGTTTGGGAGGTAGAAAGATTAGCTGTCGGGATAAATGATCTTCAGTCATGCAGACTTCTCAATGGAGTGAGTGAATGTCCCCTTTGTTTCCAGTAAGGGCAGAATGGTGAGTGTGTGGAGATGTCGCAGTCAGTGAAACAGACTGCAGGGTGGGCTGAGTGCAGAACCGTGGGCGCAGTCACCAGTGACCTGTTTGATTGTGTGTGTGTTTTTGTGCATACATGTCCTATTGCCTCACAGAACAGAGATCTTCATAGATGGTAAAAGTGGTAGGCTATTTCTAACATAATACATTTTGAATAGATTCGCAGACCTGGCATGCTACCAGTTTATTTGCGCTCTAGAGTTTAGCCAGTGACGCTTTTTTCAAAACAGAGCTGTTTAATTCCAAGACACTTTTTCTAATGTGCATTGCATAACCTGGTAAAACGCTCTGGCTGCTGAGGGGAGAGGAGGTGGACTGAGGTATATGGCAGGAGAGTCGATTTCAGGGGTAGAGGGGTGCCTCTGCTCTGGCCAGGCTCCCCGCCGAGGCCCCTCTCTCACCTCATCTGAGTGTGACACGAACAAGCGGCCTAGTTTCCCCCACACAGAGGGACCTGTGTGACCTCACTGGGGCCCACAAAGGCTTCGGAACTCTGCTCGCTTTCCTTAGGCCTGAAAACGGCTTTTTATGTGTTGTGACCACTATTCTGTTGACACGCTTCCCAGCATCCCCTTCTTCTCGTTCATGAAAACACACACAGCTGCCCCCTGCCTCTATTCGCCTGACCCAGCCATAATTAGTACTTAAAATATTTATATGGCTTCATGAAAGCCTGTGTGTGTGTGTGTGTATTTGTGCCTGCGTATCTGTTTATGTGTGTGTACGCGTGCTACCCAGCTCTGCTGTCTATTCCATCTACCACTCAAAGATTCAGGCTCCACACTTCGTAAATAAGCCACGCTTCTGGATATGAAAAAGAAATCCTCGGCCTACTTCAGATGTATTATACCCATGCTGTAATAGGCTATACTGATACAGAAGCCACCTAGTATTTCCGTTTACAATCATATTATTATAACCCCCAAATAAAAATATATAAAAATAAAAAAAATCTGGATGTGGAAGCTATAAGACAGTGCTGAATGCAGTGTTTGGGAACCTGCCTCACAGATGCATGGTAGTGGAGGTCATACTTGGGGCAAAGCCTCAGTAGTGCTGTTCCTGCGGGCCTAGTACCGTCCCAGCGGAGCACAGCCGTAAGGCCATTGATCACATGGATTAAGGCCCTGTCACCGGGGCGCCAAACAGGTCGATGTGCTCTCAGTACAGATTTAGCCCCCTGCACTAACAGTTAATTGCCATTCAAGTGTGATGTTTATGCATGAGCACTATGAGGATAAAGGAATATTTCTGGATATTTATTTGGGGATAATTAGTCATTAATTACACTGGTAGGTGCTGGTAGGGCTTGAGCATAATCGATTGTGGACTGGCGTACAAACTGAAATAGCATGGGCTATTAGGCTTCATGGTTGTGTTTTTACCCCCTTAGACATAAAATGGGTTGTCAGGAAAAAACATCTTTGTTAATTCAGAAAGTTTCGTTCTTACAAATGATAACGATATGAGAACATTCTCGCTCTAACTAGATACTGTATGTAATCTTGTGCTACAGGGTCATGAACTGACATAACAAAAACAGTAGTTTTAAATTCTGTTGCCGTTTCAGCCCTGAAGGAGATGGAGTTGAACTATTCAGATGAGTGATGAAAATAATATGTCCACAGGCATAGACATGTATAGAACAAGGAGAAAAAAGGAAATGGGAAAATGAAAACATCCCTCCCCTCTCCCTGTCCCCACGGTGCCTCAACCCTTTATCCATAAATCCCATGTCAGCAGCTGGAGTTGTTAAGCGGCCATTTTATGAATGAGAGGGAGAAGAGGGAGGGAGAGGGCGGGAGAGAGAGGGAGAGAGCGGGAAGGGGTGGAGAGAGTGCGGGGTCAGGTGGTGTGTTGCCGTTGCAGCAAGACACTGCTTATAGTCTCTACAGGGTTTGTTGTGTCTGGGGAAGGGTCTCAAAGGGTTTGTCTGCTCCCAAGTTCAACCTTGTTTTTCTCCTCTCTGTTCACCCCCCAACAGATTCATCTTGTTTATTTCAACACTTACAAGTTACAATTTCTGTGAAATGATACAGACATGTGACTATTGTGTATGTATTCACATTGAAATTCAGACATTCATTTGAGCCCCACGACTGTATGGATCACTTAAATAGTGTTTCGAATAACCTACACCCATGTCAGAATGTCAAAATGCTAAAAGAATGTACATTTTGGGACAGGTCAAGTTCAGTTTGGGACGGTTTATTTTGCACTTCGGGACGGTACTGGGACAGTGAGGGGAAAAAAGTTAGTTGCGAGCCCTGGTCACGTCCCACCCCTCCTTGCCCATTGCACCTGTCCCTGTGGTGACAGCATGTGCTTCAACATAGTTTGCGTAGTAATGAGAAACCCGGGTGACACATGGGGACCGTGGCCAAAGTCTCGTCCTCTCCCCCTTGCCCGCCGTCGTGTGTGTGTGTGCGTTTCTTGAGCGCTGCCAGCTGGCTCAGCATCTAACCTTTGGATGAATCTCTAGACGTTAGCCTCCATTTTCACAGCACTAAATAGGAATGTGTTATAGTTGGATATTCTAAATTTAAACTTTGTCAGCCAGCGGCATGGTGCTCTTAGTAATTTGATTAAATAAAAAAGATTTCTCAACTCGCAACAGCCGTCACCTGCTGTACTGGAACCAAGACTGGAGTTTTTTCTCTTTATTGTCTTCTGGCCTACTGACATGCTTTCATCAGCCTGACATGTCTAGACGTCTGCCCTTTCCCCCTTTTTCTTTTGTGCTGTTTTCATCAGCTGATTTGGCAGTTGTGTGAGTGTGAGCACAGTCTGTGCTAACCGACGCCTGGGGCGTCATTACAGCAGCAGCAGTTCGTACTTGTGGGAAGAGCATGTTCCTGTTCGTACTGCCCTCCGCCTGGCCAGTACCCTGCCTGCCACCTGTGTACCCTGCCTGCCACCTGTGTACCCTACCTGCCACCTGTGTACCCTACCTGCCACCCTGTGTACCCTACCTGCCACCCTGTGTACCCTGCCTGCCACCTGTGTACCCTGCCTGCCACCTGTGTACCCTGCCTGCCACCTGTGTACCCTACCTGCCACCCTGTGTACCCTACCTGCCACCCTGTGTACCCTACCTGCCACCCTGTGTACCCTACCTGCCACCCTGTGTACCCTACCTGCCACCCTGTGTACCCTGCCTGCCACCTGTGTACCCTGCCTGCCACCCGTGTACCCTGCCTGCCACCCGTGTACCCTGCCTGCCACCCGTGTACCAGTCTCCCAGGAACCCCCCCCCCCCACCCCAAATCAGCTGGATGACCTATAGCAAGCCAGAGGGACTCCCGGGCCACACTCTTTACCTCAGTGGTGAAATTAGCCACGGTGTTACCCAGTGATGGTCAACTTTTTTCCAGGATGTCCATCCGCAGCACACATCGAAAATACTCTCATAATGGCCTCAGCTGACCTTGCCAGACAGACTGTGTGTGTGGTGTGCTGGCTGACTGGGCTGTCATGAGTGGTTGATTGTGACTGTGCCTCCGCTCAGCCCACCGTTGTCTGGTTTCTCTCACTGACTGAGAGATATGGGGCTGTTAGAAAGGCAGAATGTGCTGGCTCAGGTGAGTTCTCACAGTCAGGGGAGATGCAGACTGGAGATAATGAGATGCAGAGTGAAGGTGCACTGGTTCTAATGAGGGTGAGTGAAAACCAGTCACAGCTGAAAACTCCCAGGCACTGCAGAAGCAAGGTTTCCAATTTAACTAACTTCGATAACTTTTTAATGGCCAGGCTATCGCTTCGCAGGTACTTTGTATTGAGCTCTATCCATCTAAGCACAGTTGGGAAAACACTGATTGGCAATTCTGTCTTTTTTTTACCATTGCTGGGAATGGAATAAACATTTTTTTCTGGCACCATAGATGCCCACGTGTCTAGCTTATTTGAAATGACTTCATCTTTGAATTACACTATTGAGGAATGTGTTTGTTCTACATTATCCTCAGGCCAAAATGTTTCCCTGTTTCTCAGCATTTAGAGTGCAGGCTGAACATTGTTTCCAAGAGAAGTTACAATTTGCCACTCCCTAGATAAGTGGGTTCTTTTCATGAATCGTCCCAGATACAGTGTACATTTTTCAAACCAAATGTACACAGTTTGTAGCAGTCTCAGGTATCCCGTGCTTGGCCTGGTGGATAGGGTGGGAAACAATTGCTGATTTTAGGATTGTAAGCACAAAAGACTTTGGTAAAAGGGTTTTGGCAGCATGACGTTGCATGGATGTGTCAACACATGGATGCTTTGCACATGAAAGGAAGTGTGGATTCCAGCAAGGGGGTGTTGCGTGCACACTGCTCCAAGAGTCCCCTCAGATGCCACTGACCACCAAACCCCCACATGATCTGGGGCAGAAAAACATGCCCTCCTCCCTCCTTTAATGTCAAAGTACTTTCAAAAGAAATGGAACCCGCAAAGGAATGCTAGATGTTTTCCATGTTTAGAGCAACTGTAAACCCGCTTGAGTGTCAAACCATTCTCATGGATTGTTATTGTCTGTTTCTCTTGTTTGCTTCGGAGAGATCATTTGAGATTTTTCCTGAGATGATCATAAACCATACAATAGGATTTAGAAAATTCCAGTTTGTGTAATTGTTGATATTTGTTGTCATGTGAAGGAAACAAACAAGTAATTTAGAAATGGGTTCAACATTTCCTTAAGCCCTAATTATCCGACAATATCGCTGTATTTTTTGTACCCTCCCTTGAAGGCGGCGATAACAATGACAGTGGTGATTAAGAGGTCGTCAGTTTGTGTGCCTGTGTGTCTATTAGAGCTGGGGAGCAGCTGGCTGTTGTTTCAGCCAAGGCCCGAGTCCCCCTGCTGGCAGCCTGCTGCTGTGCTCAGCCATTCGTCTGCAAGCTGTGTGAGGTCTCAGGCGACACCACAACAAGCTCTAGTTTCTTCCAGAGAAGGGAGGTTTTCGGAGAGGGAGGGGGTGATGGGCTGAGCAGTTACCTTCCCCTGTCAGGACTGCCTCAACTGAGACGGTACTGGATTCTTCGACATTGCAACTGTGGTTCATCGCAGTTCTTGATTGTTGGTTGGTGCAGAATGACCCCTATCACAATGCTATGAAGTGTTGAATATCAACACTGAAATAGTTGTTTTGTTGATTTTTTGTCTAAACTCGATCTCGGTCTTGACGACTTTTATAGCATGACAGTAAGCTTTCATGTTTTTATTTTATATAACCGAGTCATATGCCACTGAAAGATTAGTCTAGCTCGTGAATATATATAAATAACCCCTATAAACTAGTTAATTTAGATAGTAATCCAGCTTTGTTTGTACACTAGCCACCAAAGCATGTGAACTAGATGCTTCTCAAGGTATAATTTTTGAATTTGTGCATCAATTTAGAATCATTAAAGCCCTAACTGTTACATGAATCTACCACCCCATCCCTACAATGCAGCCTTTTCCCTCTAAAAGAAGTATAAAAAATCCCCCCATGGCTTTGTCTGTTGCAAAACGGAACTCGGGGAAGCAGTTGTTTGCTTTGAAAAGAGCAAAGGCACTTGACTTCAATCATTAATGGCAGTTTGTGTTTGACGTGTGGGCCCAACGACTTCCTGCAGCTTCCCGCTTGTGTTCATGTCTGTTCCTTCCTCTTCCTCTTCTCCGCTCATGCACATTTTCTTGGTCCTTTGGGACTCTGGGAAGTTTCTTTTGTTTGCTTATTCCTGCCGGTACCTTGAGACTCCCTGGAATGTAGGAGCGTAGGCCTGCGTTTAGGCTGGCTTCACACGCCATGTTGTGTTCTCTCTTGCACTCTCTGGTGTACTGAGACGGCCGCCGCCCCCGCCCTCCTCCTGTTCTGAATCAGTCCTACTTTGACTCTCCTGGACGTGTGTGGAGAAGCTGCGGCGCACGGCAGAGAAACGTCCGGCAGATGTTGGTGGTGGTGTTGTTGTTTCTATGTTCGGGGCGACGTTTCACCCGAGCCAACCACCCAAGCCCTGACTCGCTCCCCTCCCTAATCCCCATGAGGGCTAATCTGGCAGCAGACTGGCTGAGGGTAGTGACTCACTCGCTCGCGTCCCTGCTCAGCCCACGATGACGAGACACCTGTCTGGTACAGGGATCAATCCCTGTGATTCAGCCCCTCATCGCTCTTAAGCCGCCCCGCGTTTACTCACGACGGAACAGGCTCTTCTTCCCGTTATCCCCCCGGCCCCCGATGCACAATCCCTCCCTCCCCTCCCTCCCCTCCTCCACCCAGGTCTACACTTCCTACCCATTACTGTACCTCTTTTAATCTGGGAAATATGGGTCACAACCTGCATGTAGAATCCAAGCCAAGATGAGGTGTGAGTCAGTCATCGTGTGCTTGCAGCGCTTCATCCGACTGTGTGGGAGTAGCCATGCTCATGCTACCTCTCTTACTCGAGCTGAGTTGTTTTGCCATCAGCCTCTGCTTGAATTTGAGATTAAACTCGAGATGGCTGACATCCTCCAACTCCACTCTTTACTGGCACGCTCCTTGTTGTTAAGTTGAGATGGATCGTATCCATAGTCAGTCACGTGTTTCTTCTTGTGCCTGGTTAAGGACACTGGTCCTAAATATTACCCACAGAAACACTGTTCCTCACGAGGGCCACGAGGAATGCATGACTGGAAGTGATCGAGTGAATGAAGTGATCCCAGTGAATGAGGGTTCTCAGTGGGTGGCTGTTCCAGCCTTCCTCCTACTTGCCCCAGTCTGCGACTGTCGCAACACTGGAGATATTCCACCACAGTGACCTCCCTGTTTAATGAAGTAGAAACTTCAAAACAGTACCAGGAATAGGACAACATGGGGAGAGGTATGAATAGGGACATTGTCTTTGTTAAACTTGAGTGCTTTCAACCTATTTTTGTGTTTGTGTTGTTGGGAATTGTCCCCCAACCTCACACACATGGTCCCCATCGAGAAGCCTGTTAGTCCATGGGCGGGGAGTGGTAGGCAACTGGGAACAAAGTTTCCCCAGTGGAAACTAGCAGTAAAAGGGACACATGCTTACAACCTCTTGTTGGAGGTCAGAAGTATGGTTTGTGGACCCTCAGCTGTCGCTCACCATCCAAATCGGCTGTCCACACACACATACACGCACATATATACTCAGCAAGTGCTGGGAAGTAGAGCGTCACAGGGCCTTGGTCATAGTGACTGGAACACAGCATGCTCTCACTTACCTTTCCCTGACTGAAAGATTAGATGGGATTTCTTGTTACATCCAACAGTGGTTCTCAGTGTCACTTCCTCCATGCCTATTTGGCACTGTAATTTAGTACCCTGCTAATTTGAGTCATTCCCTGTGTGTTTCGTTTTCTTTTTAGGACTTAGGTCATCGTTAAATCTTTTTATTTTTTTTATTTTTTTAAGGTGAACGCAGAGTATAATTGTACGTTTCAGTATAATTTAGACTGATTTCGCACTTTGTCTAGACGTTTTTGGAAGTCTAGCTTCTCCTTGCTTTGACATTACATTTAGTCATTTAGCAGACGCTCTTATCCAGAGCGACTTACAGTAAGTACAGGGACATTCTCCCCGAGGCAAGTAGGGTGAAGTGCCTTGCCCAAGGACATTTTTTTGCACAGCAAGAATCGAACCAGCAACCTTCGGATTACTAGCCCAATTCCCTAACCGCTCAGCCACCTGACTCCGTTTGACAACGTTAACATTAATCATTCAATGAGTGTGTGACACTTGCATGCTTGATGTTTAAGTCACCAGCACAATCTAGATTTTCTGAGACAGCTTGTGTAAAGGAAGTGTTGAAGTAAAACACTGCGAGTGCCATCGACAGAGGTTAAATGAGAGGCGCAAGCAGTTGTTTTTCTACGCTGGTTCGTGTTTTGGAGGAGTTACAAACACATGCCCAATGCTCCAGAGTAAAACGAGCAGGGCAAAACAAGCAGCAGTAAAAAACAAAGGGGCTGCTACCACAAGCCATGGCAGAGATGCCAACAGCTTGGCATTACTTGGCCTGCTGTATGTGGAGCTGGGAGACCCAGTGCGGAGCAGGGGGCACAGCTGTGCCAGCACACACAGGCTGCATCAGTCCCCACACAGGGCCGTACAACTACACTAAATGTCTTGCACGCACACACACACCTACAGGCATCACCGTAACTGCAATTTGAGCATTCTGGTACTGTTCTGCTGAATGTCCGTTGGTTATTAACATTGACATTATCACATGTTGTTAACTGTTTTCCTTTGGTAAGTTCACATGGTTTATTACGTGCACAATTTCACATGCTTTTGAGGAAAATGCCGGCATTTAGCAATTTGTGTAATTGAGATTAGGGATCACTGGTGGTGGATTTCCAATGTGAATGTTGGTGTTGTGCCAGCCATACTCTAAGCTCTGGAGTGGTGTGACAGGGCAAAATATGCCAGCGATGTTTCAGCCCCTGTAGAGCCACTCATTCATTACCATGACACTACTCGAGAACCATGAAATTGAACGGGGAGGGCAAGTGGGGAAAAAAACTAGAAATACTTACGCTGCCCAAAGGACTGCATTTAAATACCACATCGTCACCCTGTTTCAATTTCAATAGTGTGGCGGCAGTGCCGTTTTGGAAGTTTCCAAATTTTCGCCAGTAGGACTGGCGGTCTAGGGTGACTGTGCCACGCCGGGTTCCACGGGTGACGATCGACAGGTGACGTGATGTCACCCTAGGACTAGACTAGAAGACAGCCAGGAAGCAGTCTCATTAGCACGACTCCTAACAGTCAGGATGCAAATGAGTCTGGGGGTTCTGGGCCCAGGCAGGCAGGCAGAGAGGGGAACAGCACAACTCAGAAGCATGCTCACTGTCAATTACAGGCGACAACACACCAGCACCACCGTGCCCAGGTATCAACCCTGCTAATGAGAGAGAACCCACCTGGAAGCCCCCTCCTGCTGACATCCAGGCAGTGGAGCGAGGCCAGGTGTCACTGGAAAGAGTTTCCTTGTCTTTGTCTCCGTCATCACAAATAGTTTCCTTCTTTTCTTCACTTCCACTACTTTTCCACGACTCATTCTTTTTGTTCCAGAGTCCTCCTCCTTGGTGGTGGTGGTGTGTGTGTGTGTGTGTGTGTGTGTGTTTGAGAGGGAGAGTGTGTGTGTGTGTGTATAGACACACATCTGTCTGCCTTCCCAAGACTGCAATTGGAAAAAGTGATGGATCTTTATGTTGCTTGTTATGTTGAGGATGTGATGCGATCATTAAACTAGCTGTTGTCTTGGGGAACACAAGGCACAAGCCACAAACCAGCAGGATCCAAAAACAGGTCCTGGAGCCACAGGGAGGAAATCGCCCACAGACAGGCAGGCCTCATGGAAGGGTGCCCCCCTTGTGGGAGAGAGAGCACTGGACTTGATTGGTGCTAAGAACACAGGAGGGGGTCTTATTAGATTGTTCATTAATACGACTATCCCTTTGTCTAGATCCAGTGTAGCCTGTTGTCAGGTTTAAAATAATGTTGGAATGCTTTTTTGTTGAGCCGTCAATTCAGCAGAAATGTCCTCCCCTGTTTATTTCACGTGTTCAGTTCATGTATTTTGCTACCGTAGGCCCAATGCAGAGAAACAACCTGCTAAGTGACATCCTCAAACTTAATTCCACATTTACTGGTTCACTGCTCCTAGGGATACGTGCTGTAATCCACCCAAAAGCCCAGAGAATCTGAAAGGTCATCAGTGGTGGTGAGAGAGAGGGAGAACGAGAGAAAAAGAGAGGGAGGAGACGAGGGAGAATTAGATAGAGAGAGAGAGACAGAGAGAGAGAGAGATAGGGAGAAAAGGGTGGGGGTGAACGAAAAAAAACCAAAGTTGACACACTGCAGCTTTATGTCTCACTCCCTCCCTAGGCAGACAGAGGTCTTGTAAAACTCAACCCAAGTCATGTTGCTTTACATTACAGGACCATGGACGGGGTGGTGCTCTGTCTCACACTCATTTTAGAGGAGGGGCGGGGAGGGGGAGAAGGGGGGGGGGGGGCTGGAAGGAAAAAAGGAGAGAAAGAACATTCTGTGCCAGCAATTGCAACCTGTTTTTCTCCGGTCTGTGGCAGCCAGAGATCAGTCGCGATGAAAGAGCCTCAGCTCAACCTGCAGAGTGTCCTGAATGAATAAGGCAGAGGGGCTGCGGTGACAGTTGACTGAAAATAATGAGAGGCCAGTGTTTTCATACCTACTCCTATCTGTGTACAGCCTACAAGGATTGGCAAGAATGCAGGACAACGTGTTCAACATGTGGCCCTCCATCCCTCCTCTTTGATCATTGGAGCACACACCTGTGCATAAACCTGTCGTTTAGGAGGCGTAAAACCATTGATAAGCCAAATGCAGTATTCTTTCTAACAACCCTAGCGTTTAGCAGTTTTGCGAATGCTGATTGGTGCTGCTTTCTATTTTTGGAATTGCATATTGATACTCTGTAGTATTGTGTGGTCCAGCTGTCTGGCTCCAAAGCACTGGGAGGATTGATGATGGGAGGATCTAGTGAAGAACACTGAGAGAGTCGCCCATGTTTTCCCTCCCGTCGCCTGACACACACCACATGAATGGAGAAGCAACAGTATCATGTAGCTGCGGGCCATCCTCATTTTCATACTCGATTTCCACCAATCTGTTTTTCTTTCAATGAGAGGATCCCACTGCCTTATAAGGAGATCCCTCCTACAATGGAGCCTGGAAAGATTTGAATAGGGGCAGCGTTTTGGCAATGGAAAAATCCAGTCCCTGACTTGAGTCCCCTCCTCTACAGGGGGAAGTCTGCCTTGCCTCAGCCCTCACCAACTCACTCAGTAACAAGGCAACTCTTTACAGCCATCTGGATTGATTTGGGCCTCCATTACATGGCTGCATGAGCCATGGGTGGGTGAAAGGGGGGCAGACACTTTTGAGGGCAGGGAAGTACTCCTCTAACACCGCTGGTAGAAAATGCCATGCATGCCTGAACACAGAAGCCTAGCGTGGGCCCTTCGCAGGGCCCTCTCCACGCTGTCACCAGACCACTCGCCCACTTCAAAGACTTCCCAGCACCCCTTTGTACTTTCAACTGTCAGTTAAGATACGATGCCTTCACCCTCCCCCCCCCCCCCCCCCCCCAACCCCCCTTCTCCTTCGTCAAAAGAGAGGTTATTTATTAACAGAAGAATGAGGAAACGCCAGTTGCCTTAATCATTGCAAAGTTTACAAGGTTAAACAGTTCGCCATTGTTGTGCCGGCCAAACTGTTGTTGCTTCACGTATTCTGTGTTTTTCCACTTGATGCCCCGCTTGTATGAGCGTGCATTAAGGATGTCCAACTCTGCTCGGGAACGCATATTGAAACATAAAAGTCAACGATGCGTTTAATTGCGGGGTATGTTTTCTCAAGCATACATCGCAGTAGTGAACCAACCAGGATGCTTTAGGACCATAACATTAGTCCATCTGCCTTCCAAGTCCAACAAAGCAATTGAAGTCATTATTCGAGATGACACTAATTAGAGATTCCTCAACTTACTTTTTGTATACTGTATTAACAAGGGATGGTGCTTTATAAATCCTAGTGGTGCCAACAGACTAATGATTCGCTTTTGGGCCATAGTAGGTCGTAGTGGTTGGATGTCTGTGGTTCCTTCATCTCGAATGGCTTGTTTGCCAAGGAGACCATGTATTCCTTGTCCCCTGGGATATCCTGGGACTGTGGGGAGATGGAGCCTGAGTTCCTGTAAGTCAGTGTGTCTGTCCCCACCTCACCTCCCAGGTGGGAGAGAGTCTGCCTCCCAGCTTCAGGTCTGAGCTTCTCTACCTGTCGGAGCTTGTTGCTATGTTTCATGACCCGCTCGCCTCTTCAGTCCCGGGCTGAAAGATCAACACAGCCAAATGAGTTGCCAAACGCTTGTGGAAATGCTTTTGAATTTGCATGCGGTTCAACACCGTCTTTACAAGACGAGCCAGCAGCTGTCTCATCCCAGCGGCAGGGTGAGATCACTGCTGTCCCTTGTCTTCGCTCATTCAGGTTGTTCCGTCAATGTTCCTAACCCTCTTTCCTTTAATAGACTATTCTTGTTGGAATACATAGCCTATATACACACACACACACACACACACACAACGGTGAACAGTCGTCTACTCTTACATGACTAGTGTTTCCATGGCGATGGGAATACTGATACATGACCGCGGTGTTTTATTGTAAACAACAGATCTGGTTGTTGTCAGGGACGTTGCGGAGCGAGGTGCTCTCGCACTGCCGAGGCTTAACGTTAAATTAACGTTTTTTCAAGTCCAACTGTCAAGTTCAACTGTTTTGGAGCGGAGAGGAGCGTTGGTGCACACGCAGGGCAAGTGGATGTGGCTTTTGAAGAACGTCTTGGTCAATGTTATACTCTTAAGTCGGTGCCGAGTTATTGGCCAAAGCAAAGTCAACAACATGCCCATCATTAATTATGTCTGCAATAGCTCACCATTGGCAGAGAATCGTTTTTGTCACCATGCAGGGAGAACAACAAGCTCTCTATACACAGGGCCTGACTTAGGGCTCCATACCGTAGACGCTTTTTTAAACTGCAGAGCTCGCTTGAGAAAGTCTAGACGATGAAATTACCAGAAAACTAAGAATCTCTGTTTTGGAGAGAAATGGTCCACTCTTCCCTCAGACAGTTATGTTAGTGACAGCATAACCAGAAACCATGAAACACGCTGCTCTTTCCTCAATGTAGGCCATGCTTGTGCTAAAGCTGGTGTTTTCCTATGCTAGTGCTGTGACCTGAATCAGTTTTTCCTCTCCTCTGTTACAATGCGCTCCTATTTAGAATGATAGCAGAGGACCTGTATGAATTATTTGTAGCAGGGCAGGCTGGGAAACGTGGAGTGGAGTTGTGTGCGGCTCCGGAGCAGGACTGAGGGAGAAACAAACAGCAGGTCAGCACTGCGAACGCAGTGTTTATCTTTTAGACGCTGTCAACAGTGTGTGGTAGAGGGAGACATTTGGATGTCTCTATGGCAGATGAATTGGTGTTGCGTTTTATAATTCAGCCAGCTCTAAATATTTGTTTCTGAAGTGTTGTGGGTTGTAGAGGCATGTCTGTTTTGTGATTGTTGCTGCATGGTTCAGCATACCATACCAATGAGCATTTTGTTTTGCTCTCTCTTTTTACAACCTCTAACTACAGATATGGAAGTTTTCCGTTTTCTTCTTTTCCCATCCCTCCATGTATTTATTATTTTCTTTACTCTAAGTAACCTGATCTATAACCCAATCCCATCATTCACTGTCAATCGAGCTTATCAGACAGTGTTGTTGTCTATCTGTGGTACGCTTCTTAAGACTTCGTTTTTTGACCATAAGGAAATTTAGGAGGAATGGTAGTCAGCCACTCAACACCAACTGTAAAAACGACTCCCCTAGTAGGCTAAACACATGCAGTAGCGGATGTAAAGACCGTAGACTCTAACCTAAGGCATGTCGCTTGTCGGAAGGCACACCTCCTGTATTTAATGTGCTCTCTCTCAGCTGTGAGCTGCTCAGCGTTGGTGGTAGTAAACAGTGGAGTACGCATATGCCCCTCCCTTCCCCACTCCCCTCCCACCCTCATTTTACCTCACAAAAACATACTGAAGGAGACTGGAGATGCCGTCCGTCGGGCCAAACAGCCGTCTTAGTGTGCGTCGTGTGTGTTTTCCTGCACACGCGTGTGTGTGTGTGTGAGCCAGAGAGGTTTTAAAGAGAGGCTTGCTGACCAGGGAGGAGCTTCTCATATATTTTTTTAACGAGAAGCGCAGTGCAGACTCACTTAAGCAGAAAGCTGCTCAGGCAGGTCTCTCCAACCTCCCCGTTAGGTCAGGGATGTTTGTGACAGACAGAGAGCCGGGGAGGGAGGGAGGGAGGGAGGGAGAAGGGGGTCACATGATGCCAGCCCAAGATCACAAACAGCTTGGGGATCACATGGTAAGAGCCATAGCCTGAGCTTAGCTTCCTTTAAACTGGAGCTAGGGTGCAGGTTATTTTAACCCCCACCTTTCTCCCTTCTCTCTGTTTTTCTCTCTCTGTCTTACATAAAGTTCAATGTTATCCCACGGCCCAAAACAAACACAACATTTGATATTGTTTATTGCTGATTCATGGTGGGTGTTTACCCATACACACACATCGTTGTGCGTTCCTGCTCCCCGCATGTTTGCCCGCAGTCACCTGGCAAACGGCTCTTTGCATGCATGCATTCACGGTTAACGACTTTGCTGGTCCCCTGACGTTAAATTGGTTTGACGGACAGGATTGGGCTATTGTTGGCGTGGTTGATGGATTCGAGTGGATGTTGTGAAGGCATGATCTGATTAAGCTAGATGCCCTCGTAACAAACTGGAAAGGTTCCCAGAAGTGTTTGTGTGTGTGTGTGTGTGTGTGTGTGTGTGTGTGTTGTATGTCTGAATTGTTGTGCATTGGCACCTGGAATTCCTAGCCTTAATTGAAGAATCTGCCTGTCTTTGTTCACCCAGTTCAAAAGGCCAATGCAGTTTTCAATTTGTGTCTTCATGTGTTCTAAGGAACATCAACACGCTACTTGACAGGACAACTGTTATTCCCCAGGCTGCCTACTCTGTTTTTTTGCATAGCTGTGTTCCCAAGTTTGCTGGTTTTAGAGGACAAGAGGATTAACATTCTGCTGTATGATTATACCGCAGGCAATGCCATTCTAGGGATTTTTGACATAGCACAGCCCAAGAACAGAGGCAGCCCAACATGAAAGAAAACAGCTATACAGTTCAACAGTGCTGTCTCTCCTTCTCCCTCTCTTGACTCTCTGGAATAACAGCAGCCATGGGCAGTGTACAGGCAGCCATGGGCAGTGTACAGGCAGACATGGGCAGTGTACAGGCAGCCATGGGCAGTGTACAGGCAGCCATGGGCAATGTACAGGCAGCCATGGGCAGTGTACAGGCAGCCATGGGCAGTGTACAGGCAGCCATGGGCAGTGTACAGGCAGGTAGCCTCCCTCATGTCAAAGAAAACGTGACACACAATCACGCATGCAAGCTTACACAATCTTCAGAACATGTACATCGTGTACTTTTCACACAAACAACCCACACAAATCTGACACGAGTCACACACGTAAACGGGTGTCATACACATGGGAACACACGGTCCAGTGAAGAACACAAACGCACACATATGCACATTCTGTGTGTGTGGGGGGGGGGGCATCCTACAGGAGGGGGCAGAGAGAGAGAGAGAGCTGTGTGTGTGTGTCTGCATGTGTTTGTGTGTGTGCGCGTGTGGCATGTTTTTTTTTTGGGGGGGGGAACTCTGCAGAGGGCTAGCCTTGCGTGTCTGTGTTGCAGAGATTTGCACAGTGGACCGACCAGGGAGGGCTCTGGGGGCAGGGCTGCGTGTCTGCACTCCACCGCTCCGCAGATTCATACATGTACGCCACACACACCGCTGCAAACGCATCGGGGATGTGCAGCACGCGCACTGCAAAACACCGCTGTACAGCCGTCATTTTGACCGACATCGATCTCTTGACTATTGGCTGGCCGATGAGCCTTTTCCCTCTATTCTATTGGCTGCGAGTGGGATGGATGTCTGGCTCCATAGAGCATGTGTGAGCGGCAGACTGTTATCCTGGACTGTACATCACATGACCCAGGCCCAGACATGTTCTTGTTACGCGGTTGTCTGGCAACCACATAATCCCAGCAAGCAAAGCATGAATTGATTGGCATCCTCCCTGCTCTGGTATGTTAGAAATCCATTCGTTGGCCAGACACAGTGATATCACTCCCCCCCCCCCCCCCCCCCCCCCCTTTCACCTCACTCACCCCGCTTTCGAGATCCCTGCTCAGTGCTCGACAGTAATAATATTTTTCTGTCACAAAGCCAGATCTGCTGTTGAGGGCTGCTGCTGGACCCTGTGTGGTTCTGTGTTGGGAAAATGGGCTGTAGAATCTCTTCTCCTTTCTCTGTTCATCTGGGACAGCGAGTGACAGCCTGTACTGTTCGTTATGTCTTTGTGTGACTGTATCTGCCGTGTCAGTTGTGGGCGGACCTTGAAACTACATGTCACAATAAAGTGGTCTGAAGGGGGTCTGAAAGTCAGCTTACTACACGCCAAATCCCTGACTACCTGTAACCTCTCTCTCTCTCTGTGACTCTCTCTCTCTTTTCTTCCTCGCCAGTTTGCCCGGACAGCTGTGAGCGGCGGGCGTGCACGGCAGAGGGCGAGTGCTGCCACGCTCAGTGCCTGGGCAGCTGCACGGCGCCCAACAGTGACACTTCCTGCGCCGCCTGCCTCCACTACTTCCACGAGGAGCGCTGCGTGCCCGACTGCCCCGCCGGCACCTACAAGTTCGAAGGCTGGCGCTGCATCACCATGGACCTGTGCTCTCGCGTGCACGTGCCCGACTTTGACCGCTTCGTCATCCACGAGGGAGAGTGCATGCCCGACTGCCCCTCCGGCTACACCCGCAACGAGGACTCCCCCGACAGGTGAGGCAGGGCTTTTTTTTTTTTTTTTTTTAACGGTGCATTCTGGAAGTGATTAATTGATTTGTTTTTTTTATCAGTTCGATGTTTTGCAGCTTTAAATAAAAAAAATCTATACTTTTATTAAGTATACTTCTTATTAATTGAAAGTAAATGAAAAATATTATGAAAAAAATTGATATTGTGTTTTTAAAATATTTTTTATCCTTTTCAAATTCAGTTAAATCAATACTGAATGCCTGTAGAAGGCACTGTAGCGTGGTTTTCATCTGCCTTCAATTTAGGCACATTAGGGCTATTACTGTCACTGTGCCTAAGCCTTGAAGTCCCATAGGAATGCTAACAGTCTGCATGCAAGATATCTAAATCACCTTGGGAGTTCTAACTACGCCCTTTTGATTGTTTTCGACTGTTTCTCCTCTCCTCCTCCCCTGCTCTGTGTCCCCCAGTATGTTCTGTTCAGCCTGCAACGGCCTGTGTGACAAGATCTGCGACGAGAAGGTCATCGACTCCGTGGATGCCGCCCAGTCGCTCAAGGGCTGCACGGTCATCAAGGGCAACTTGCACATCAACATCCGCCGAGGACGTGAGTGCACAGCACACTGCCTGCTGGGGAGTACACACCTCGAACCCCTACAGATCAGCACCCAACTCACCTTCCTCATTCAAGTCTTAATAGGCCCCTGTGTCCCGTTGCTAGTAATCGGATCAAGTAAATGGACTGCATTTAAGTCCATGACTTGACTTCATCAAGTGGTTTAACTGGTAACATAGAGATGTGGAGAGCACTGCATCTCCTGAGCTGGCTGCTGTGTAGGTTCGGAGTGGTCGTGGTGGAGCTCTGAGCGGGGGTCTGACGTGTGTGTGTGTGTGTCCCTGTAGAGAACCTGGCCACGGAGCTGGAGAGCTTCATGGGCCTGATCCAGACTGTGACGGGCTTCGTGAGGATCAGACACTCTCACACCCTGGTGTCCCTCTCATTCCTCAAGAGCCTGCAGCACATCCGAGGGGAGGAGCTGTCAGAGGGGTACGCTGTGACACACAGATACAGATACACACATTCACACCTTCCGTTTCCTGAACCTATGCAAGAATGCATTGTGGTCAGTTTTTTTTTTTTTTAAGATATATTTTTAGCATTTCCTGCCTTATTGAATGGTGACAGGAAAGGTTTTACTGGATGAGTTCCTCCTTTCAATATTTGAATATACATACCCATCAGTCTTATCAAAATGCTTAATAATGAAATAGGTTGAACCTAACATGATTAAAAAACTATCTTAAAACAATATGAGAAGCGCAAGTGTAGACAAACGCCTGCTCCATTACAGAGGAATTTAAGTACATTGTACTGTAGTACTGCCCCCCCCCCCCCTCCCTCCCACCAGTAGATGCTCTCACCTCATCTCCTTCAGAAGAGAGAAGGCAGACGGCAGTGGTTTGTTCTCAGGAATTTCCTACTCCTCCGAGCCCTCCTTTTATGTTGTCTGTGGCCGTGAACGTTGCCACGGCAACCGGGTGAGGGTTGGGGGGGTTGGTGGTGGTGTAATTCAACGGCGGTCATCGAGGAATGTGAGCGGGTATCATCCTCACAGAGCAGGCATTCTCACGGTTGGACTCAGGGCTGGACTGAGGATAGACGGTAACGCTGGGAAACCTGACCACATGACTTCACATACAGTTACTGAGCTTTGTCAAGTCACTGTTGCTAGTTTGATACTGTGGCGTATTTTTTTATGTTATTGGACATCAAAAACATTTTATTCGATAGACGTGTAATGAAAGCATTTTTGTTTAACTAAAGGTTGATCCCAGAGATTAAAAAGGCCTTTCCTGATTTTAACCAAACAATGTCACGTTGTTGTGGTTATGTGTACTCAGACAATATAGTTTTAATTTTTTTTGCTTTGTGTTACTATAACTTTGCTGATTAGCCTGTCCTTTCTCACGGCCACTCGGCGTCCACCTCACAAGGCGACTGGAAAGTTCTCAGAGGTGGCATTCAAGGTCACAAGAAGGCCTTGGCCATCTCCCCCTTCCTCCCCGCCTGTCTTTGAGTGAGGTTACACTCTCAGGAATTTTACTGTCCCAAGGCCCACATTCCTGGCATTTCTGGAACCAAATTGGTTAAAGTCATAAACACCCCATCCCAATCTCCCAGTCTGGCCTTGTTAAATCTCTCCATTTCCTCAACCCCCGCCCGCTCTGCTGGAATGCCACCATCTTACAAAGGGGTTACTTAAGATACAGGCAGTAAGGATGAACTCAAAACAAATGTACTTTTTTTATTTTATTATTTATTTGGGGTCTTTGGACTTTTATTTTTAATTTGTTGTATCTGAGGATCTACCCCAACCTCTGGTAAATTCATGTAAATGGGTTGGGCCATAATATCCCATAAAAGCCATTCATCTCTTCTCCTCACCCATGTGATAGCTCTAACAGGAAACAGGAAATTACTGGGTAGGAGGAGACAAGGAAGAAAGCTTTTCTTGATTATTAGAACACAACAAAGAGTTAACAAGTTCATGACACCAAATGCGCTGATAAACAGTGTGGTGTCCCTTGTCCTTTATCTGTACTTCAGGGTTTGCATCCCTAAATATACTTCCCTCGTCTTCCTCAAGGTATGCCTTCACTGCGCTGGACAACCAGAACCTGCAGTACACGTGGGACTGGGGGCAGCACAACTTGACCATCCACAGAGGCAAACTCTTCTTCCGCTTCAACCCCAAACTTTGCCTTTCCGAGATCCGCAAGATGTGGCAGAAGACGGGCGTCACTGAGAAATACGTCGAGTCGGATATCCGCAACAACGGAGACCGAGCCAGCTGTGAGAGCCATTTCTATAAATGAACATATAACACTAAGGTCCACTGCATCAACAACACTGTACACAGCCCCAATATCATCGAGTTCACTCCTACTAAACTGTACTTATGTCAGTTGAAGATTTTCTGCTTTTCATTTAACGACTAGACAGAGAAACTAAGTCTGCGTTTTGATGTTTCCCAGGTGAAAGTCAAATCCTGAGGTTCAAGTCCAACAGCACCATGAGTAACAGAATCAAACTGACATGGGTTCGCTACAGGCCTCCGGACTACAGAGATCTCATCAGCTTCATAGTCTACTACAAGGAGGCGTGAGTCCTTCTAGAACCCTCTCTGATGTTCCAACACTTGACCCCGTTGTCATTTTTTGCCTAGAATCCAAAATCATCATTCTTACGTCTGTGTGCCTTGATTTAGTCCGTTCCAGAACATCACAGAGTTTGACGGCCAGGACGGCTGTGGCTCCAACAGCTGGAACATGGTGGACGTGGACCTGCCCCCGGATAAGGATTCTGACCCAGGGGTCCTCCTGTCACCCCTCAAGCCGTGGACCCAGTACGCCATCTTTGTCAAGGCCATCACGCTGGTGGTGGAGGACAAGCACATCCTGGGGGCCAAGAGCGAGGTGGTCTACATCCGCACCAACCCCTCAGGTAGGCCTCACCGCTCATGTGGCAGTAAGTATGCCAACGTTATCAATCAGCGATGCTACGTGCTACAGAAAAAGCTACAGAAAATGGGCATGTCGCTGCCTGCTAAATTGCTTCGGAAAGTGATACCTGACTTACATTTAGTCATTTAGCAGACGCTCTTATCCAGAGCGACTTACAGTAAGTACAGGGACATTCCCCCCGAGGCAAGTAGGGTGAAGTGCCTTGCCCAAGGAAACAACGTCATTTGACACGGCCGCGAATCGAACTGGCAACCTTCAGATTACTAGCCCGCTTCCCTAACCGCTCAGCCACCTGACTCCCAGCCACCTGACTTGATGTTTGGTGAAGTATACCCTTTTCTGTTTCCTTCCTGGCAGCCCCCTCCCTGCCCCTGGACGTACGGGCGTACTCCAACTCCTCCACCCACCTGGTGGTGCGCTGGTCTCCCCCCATCTCCCCTAACGGCAACCACACCTACTACCTGGTACGCTGGCAGCAGCAGGCGGAGGATAGGGAGCTCTACCAGCACAACTACTGCTCCAAAGGTAAGACTGCGTGGTGTGGCTTGCAGCGTTGGTAACGTAAGGAGAATATACATTTACATTTAGTCATTTAGCAGACGCTCTTATCCAGAGCGACTTACAGTAAGTACAGGGACATTCCCCTGAGGCAAGTAGGGTGAAGTGCCTCGCCCAAGGACACAACGTCAGTTGGCATGACAGGGAATCGAACTGGCAACCTTCGGATTACTAGCCCGATTCCCTCACCGCTCAGCCACCCTGACTCCCCTGATATACAACTCTCAAGCGTTCCTCAGTGACAGTGGAGCCCTCTCCCACCTGTTGTTGCAGAGCTGAAGATCCCTATCAGGATAGCAGCCACTGGAGTGACTGAGGTAGAGGAGGACATCAAGTCTACAAATCCAGATATGGCCGGGGGGGAGAAGGGCCCATGCTGCCCCTGTCCCAAGTCTGTCGGAGACCTGGAGGCTGAGGCCGCAGATGCCTCCTACCGCAAAGTCTTCGAGAACTTCCTACACAACTCCATCTTCACACCAAGGTATGGTTATGAAGAACCATCATACTCTGCATTGTATCGAGGTAGATGACATTCGAGCATTGTAAAGCCAGCTGAGAAATTTGAGGGAATTTTGTTGACTTCCTTTTGTCTGCCCTGTCTTATGTTGATCACCTTAAAGAGATCAGGGTGTACTTTTGGTTCTTACACTATTCATACACACCATGGCGTTGCCTGGTCCTGTCATGTATGCTGATAAGAATGTCCACGCGTGGTCTCAACGGTCGTTTATCACCTATTACTAACGCCTGAAGGTTGAGTTGAAAAGGTAATATAGAACATTGTTTTCCTTTCATAATCCTCATTTCGTCTTCCTGGTGCGGCGGCGAGGTTCAAAGTATAAAAGGCTGGGCAACTCCCATGAGCCTTTGAGTATTCCGCAAATGAATCATGGGACCAGACTTTGGCTCTGTTTCTACAGGGGAAGGTGGTTAGCGCTGGTCTCAAGAGTTTGGAACTTCCACCGATGATCTAGTTGTCTAAAGTTTAGAGTGTAAACCATCATAAACTAAACCTAGTGCAGTAGAAGGTCAGCACGCGATCCGTCCCTTTCTATCTCCTCATCAAGCTTTTTAGAGGGTCTGGACCCCAATAATTGTGATTTAAGATACAACTTTTGTTCATATGGAATACAGGTCACCTTTGTTAGTTTTGGCCAAGGAGTTGCGTTTTTAGTCGTATTACCAATATAAGAATACACAGGGGTGTACGTGAAATGAACCTGGTTGGACAAAAGGGCTCACTCAGGTGAAGTTGCACATGTACCTGCCAGTCTTCAATGTACAGTTTATGAAAGGCTCTCAGCTCGTAAATCTACTTTACAGATAAGGGAGAGGCTGCGATGCACTCTGTAGTGGTCCCAATAACATTCCAGCTTTGACTTATACCCCAGGCAGTAAAGACCTGAGACTGGGTGATTTTTTTCCCTTCTTCCCTAGTCTGAAGGGAAAGAACATAAATCTTAATGTCTGGGATGTCATGGATGTAGCACACAGGACCATTTGCCGCCAAAACAAGAAGTGACATCTGTATCAGGTTATCTCCCACCCTCGTTACAGCCATGAGAATGCACTCTTTCACACTAACACTCCTAGAACCTTTGCACTTTATTCCGTTTAAGAAATCTGTACGTGTCTGTCTGTACGATGGAAGTTTGTTTTAGGGCTGTTGCATAGTAAGGATCCGATAAGCTGATTTTGGACATTTCGGTAACTCTAGAGTAACTGTGGCTCTAGGAACAGGTGTTTGTGGAAACGGCTCTTCCCAGTGCGTCCACCGAGACCCAGCAGCAGACACTGGGTTTTCCACTCCTGCTAAGGGAATAATAAGCGTGGCCATATTTCTCTGAAACCGAAAATGGTGTGTGCGTGTGCACCTCATCCCTTATTGTTCTGCCGGCGGGGGGGTTGTGGTGGCTCGTTCCTTTTTTCCAGGGCTGTTTTGTCATCGTCTGGCTGTCGAGGAACACCGGCAAGCCAAAAACCTGTCAAAGGCGTCTCATAGCAATGTTTCTGTCCCCCAGCCAACAGCTCTAACTCTACTGAAGAGTCCATATCTATGAGGGTGGGTGGGGGGGGGGGGGGGGCATACGAGGTCCTCAATAACCATGGAGGGGAAAAACAAATGGATTTAGAGAGAGGGAGGAATTGAAAGAAGAGGAAATAATTTCCAGTCCGCCGTTACCCGGCTCCCCTCAAGACATACACACACACACACACACACCACTTTGTCTGCACTGTTTGGAAAGACTAGCTGCCAGGAAATGTACAGGAGCCCCATCTGGAATAGTAATGGAAGAAAGGGAAGATCCCCTCAAGCTGGACTGTAGAGATCAATGGCTATGAGTTGGGCTGGTGCCGGGCCAGAGAGAAGGAGAGCGAGAGACAGTGGGTGTAGGATGGGAGAGAGGTATCCAATACACACGCACGCCTCTCCTTCAGATTCCCTGTCACCACTCGTACAAACTACAGGCCGAACGCTGTACACGCCGCAACTTTATCCGAGACATTTGTTTGCAGGGGCTGAAATGGAGAGTAAACACAGTGTTTTTAGGGTGACTAACCGTAGCCTCGGTGGCAGGGGAGCAAAGTGACTAAAGGCTCTAATTTAAGGCTCTCTGGAGGTCTGTGAATGGAGATGTCATGGCCCTGGAACAAGGGGGCGGGGTGGGTTGGAGGATGGACTTGAGTTCCCTGGCAGCTGATCTAAGGCCAGGCCTGCTGTCCAGAGTCTCTACTTGCTTTGGCACACACAGACACACACGCATCCATCAGGAGATAAATAAAGGCCTCCAGCCTCTCTGCAGAGAAAGTGCCCATGTTCCTTCACAGGGGTGTGATAGTGGGGTCCCTTCCCCCACACAATGCCTACCGGTGTCATGTGAGGACAGGCATATCATGGAGGTTTGAGATGAAAACAGTCTGAGGGACACGGGCCTTTCTTCCTAGCTCTGGCTGCTACAGCTGCCGTCCAGGTGTTTTCCTTCAAATCTCTGATCTCACTGTGACATCAACGATTCTACAAACCTAAGGGGGGTTTCCACAAAATATCACACTGTTCGACTCACTCTGTCTCTCTCCTTTTTCTCCTCCCCTCGGTTCCTGCAGACCCCCGGACCGGCGCCGGCGAGATCTGTTTGGCATTGCCAACGCCACCTTCTCCCGGGTCGCGACGAGCCCCAGGTTCAACGTCACGGCCCTGGATGCCAACGCCACGGACGCAGAGCTGGCGGAGCGCGAGTACGACTTCCAGGAGCGCGCGGTGAAGGAGCGCGAGCTGCAGATCCCGGGGCTGCAGCCGTTCACCGTGTACCGCATCGACATCCACGCCTGTAACAAGCAGGTCAAAGGCTGCAGCGCTGCAGAGTTTGTCTTCTCCAGGACCAAGCCTGCAGGTACAGCTCAGCTGGCTTCACAAACACACTCACACACAAAATTAAATGTTGGTTATTAACAGTTGTACTTGTTCAGAGACTGAAGGAACCTCTCTGGCTGTTCGTTAGCATGGAGGCCCATAGACGCCAGGGTGAACTGTGCTCGACGAGCTGTTTGTAAAGAGGGCGTCGGAGTAAGCGATGTGATTGATGCGTCTGATGTTTGATTGTCCTGTGGTGGTTCCAGAGAGGGCCGATGACATCCCGGGGCCGGTGAGCTGGGAAGGCCAGGAGGATTCTGTGTTCCTGCGCTGGCCTGAACCGCTCCGACCCAACGGCCTCATCCTCATGTACGAGATCAAGTACAAACTCTCCACTGATGTAAGTCACCTAATCGGCTTCTTCATAACAGTGGAGCCGTAGGCAGGTTTTTCTTCCCCCCATGCTGTGTCATGTGCATGTAAAAGTAGGCGACGTATGGTGGGTCTAACGGTGTGTGTGTCTGCGGCGGGCATGCAGCTGGAGAAGCATGACTGTGTGTCGCGCCAGCTGTACCGGGAGCAGAAAGGGGCACGACTCAGTAACCTGGGCCCAGGGAACTACTCAGCCCGCGTGCGAGCCACCTCCCTGTCGGGCAACGGCTCCTGGACAGAACCAGTGGCCTTCTACGTGACCCAACATGAACGTAAGACATGCACGTGTACATCAAGACAAACACAGTTTGATAAACAATGACACAGCTGTTTTCAGTATTGTTGGACTGTATACATCTGCTAAATATGACTGATCTCAAACGGATAAAATTGTATCATCAAATTGTATTTTGCCATGCGCTGAAACAAACAGGAAATCAGTTTGCTTCCGTTAGCATCCTTTAGCATCTGTTAGCTCTTGACCGAATGCTCCTCTATAAAGTGGCTCTGATCCCAACAGGGTACGAGTCTTACCTCTACATTGTGATCTTCGTGCCCCTGGCGGTGGTCCTGGCCATCTGCTTGCTCATCACCACCTACTTTGTTGTGAGCAAGAAAAGGTACGTGTATGTGCATGCACGTCACTAGCAAAACACTAGCAAGACAAGACTCATGACAACACGACATCTCAGTATGCGGTCGGGCAATTAGGAGGTGGGGGATAAGGTAGGGATGAGGGGCAAGATCGACTTATTTTTAGCTGCGGTGCGAAAGAGCAGAGGTGTACGTTTTTTACTCAAGGTGCTTAATGGTGCTGTCGTAATGATCTTTTAAACACATAATTCTGGCTTCAGGGGTTGTTTTGAAATCTGTTTTATTTTTGGGGGGGTAGTCTGAGGTGAATTTTCATGGGCCTAAGCTTGTCAGGAAAAAAAGTAATTGTTGTAAAACGCTTTCCATTAATTTGCTGTTAAACGTGCGTGCCCCGTGTCCTACAGCTCTGTGCTTTGGTTTTCATAGGAACAGTGACAGGCTTGGGAACGGAGTGCTCTACGCCTCGGTCAACCCAGAGTATTTCAGCGCTGCAGAGAGTAAGTCAACTCCACACTGTCTACCTGCACAAGTGTGTGTGTGTGCACGCGTGTGCAAAATCGAGTCACTATATCAGCAACGTGAATGTGCGGCTGCATGTTTGCATTGAGGGCTCGAAATTGCGACCATTTTGGTTGCATATCATATGCTTGACTCAAGCAGCTGGATGTACAAAGCCCTGGTGGGTTGTTTTTCAATTAAGTTAGGAGTACCACAACTACAACCTTTATTTTATAGATTTATTTAATCTATAAATAAAAGTAAAAATTAGATTAATTTCGATCCCTGTAATCATACTGAGTGTGTGACTGTCCCTGTCCCCCCCAAACAGTGTACGTCCCAGACGAGTGGGAGGTGGCCAGGGAGAAGATCACTATGAACAAGGAGCTGGGCCAGGGCTCCTTTGGCATGGTGTACGAGGGCATGGCCAAGGGTGTGGTCAAGGACGATCCGGAGACTCGTGTAGCCATTAAGACGGTCAACGAGACCGCCAGCATGAGGGAGCGCATCGAGTTCCTCAACGAGGCGTCCGTCATGAAGGAGTTTAACTGCCACCACGTGGTAGGACACCGGCATGCACCGCAGCTTGTAGGATGTACAGAGAGCACTTCTTAACCTGGACCTGGAAATCAATCCAAAGCTCTTGGGATGCCTCAGAGTTGAAAAGCTTCATTAAAGATGCCTGTGCTGTGTGATTGGTGCAGGTGCGCTTGTTGGGCGTGGTGTCGCAAGGCCAGCCCACTCTGGTGATCATGGAGCTGATGACCCGGGGAGATCTGAAGAGCCACCTGCGCTCCCTCAGATCCAAAGAGGTACGCCCTGCCCTAAACCCCCTCCACTGGCATCTCTCCTGTCTGGTCTCTTACCCCCTGCCAAACACAGCCCTCCGTCCCCGTGACCCCTCCCCCCCGCCCTTCTTCACATGTTCAGGGCCCTGAACTTCTCAGATCTTGTGTACCTGGAGTCACTTTCCTCTACTCCAGGTCTAAACTCTTTCCCTCTCTCTCTCTTTCCCTCTTTCTCTCGTTCTCTCTCTCTCCCCCCCCCTCTCTCTCTCTCCCCCCCTTCTCTCTCTCTCTCCCCCCCACCCCTCCTCTCTCTCTCTCTCTCCTCCTTGGTGTACCCTTGCAGCCAACCTCGTCCGCCCTGTGCCTGCCCCCCCTGAAGAAGATGATTCAGATGGCGGGTGAGATAGCGGACGGCATGTCCTACCTCAACGCCAACAAGTTCGTCCACAGAGACCTGGCGGCCAGGAACTGCATGGTGGCTGAGGACTTCACCGTCAAAATAGGAGGTGGGGGGAAGAAAAACAACGGACATGTCATATCATGTTGTGTCCTCTCTTAGCCCAGGAAGCAAAGCAGCATGAAAGCACGAACACTGTAAACGACGTTTCAGATACAGGAGATATGGATGGTTTGAACCTCTTGCTGTGTGTGTGCAGACTTCGGCATGACGAGGGACATCTACGAGACAGACTACTACCGTAAAGGAGGCAAGGGCCTGCTGCCAGTACGCTGGATGTCCCCAGAGTCCCTTAAAGATGGCGTCTTCACCACCAACTCAGACGTCTGGTAACTGTCCCCTCCCACACACACACACACACACACACACCCATAAACAATAACTTCTGGGGGATCTATTACTTTGGGAAGAACGTCAGCTTATTTTTCCATTTACCCATACAGTAGAGATAATCTCTGCCTAGCAACAAAAGACCTTAACAGAAGATCACAGTGTCCTCTTTAGTAAGACAATGCTAGGGGATAGAGTTAGGAAGACCAGTTGAAGTCAGTGAATTCTACCTACTTAGACGCCACATTTCTGGTTTGGATATTCAAAGGGAATGGCTAAAAAGGTCCTGGCCCAGCTTCTGTGTGTTTAAATCCAGCCTGGTGAATATTTAAGTTGTATATTTCCCTCGTGTTTTTTTTTGTTCCGCACGCACGCACACACACTCTTTTCCCCTTTCTCTCTGTCTCTCGCTCCCCCTCTCTTTTTGAGGACTGCACCAGGATGTAGACATCCACTTCAGTAACAGCTGCAGTCGATACACACACACCGCATTCCTCCTCTTCCCTTTCCCCTGCTCCGTATCTTGAGTCAATTTGTAGTTCCATGTAGCGATAAGAGGCCACTCTGGCTCTCAAAGGGTAAGATGGGGGGAAGGGGTGGTGTGTGTGTGAAATTTTCACTGGCTTTTAAGACCAAGGGCCTCAGTTAAACACACCTCTTAATTCCGTTTCTTGAATTAGGAAGAGAGAGAGAGAGAGCGAGAGAGAGAGAAGAGAGAGAGAGAGAGAGAGAGAGAGAGAGAGAGAGAGAGAGAGAGAATGTCCCCAGGCTGAGAGGCTGCTCTTTTGTAGTTGTCCAGATGTTGTGAAATTACAGAGCGGGCCCGGTCAACTCTGCCAGGAGAGGCAACTGCCCGCCCCCCCACCCTCCATATCTGCTTCTTTGAAGTCTTGAGATTAAACCCAGTGCAACGTGGAAAGAAACACTCATGCACCACCATTAACCAGACTGCGGGGGTGACCATTCTCTCGCTCTCTCTCTCTCTCTCTCTCTCTCTCTCTCTCTCTCTCTCTCTCTCTCTCTCTCTCTCTCTCTCTCTCTCTCTCTCTCTCTCTCTCTCTGTCTTTCTGTCTCTCTCTTTCTGTCTTTCCACCATCTTCCCTCCCTCCCTCATTTAACGAAGCACTTTTTATTTGTTTTTGCCGTGCTCTGGAGACACTGCTGCTCTTGCTAATTAGATACAAGATGTTTTGGGATTGTGTGCATGTTAGCCCCTTGAGGCTAGGTTGGAGTGTGTTCTGTTTGTGTGTGTGTGTGTACATGAGTAAGTGCCTATTTGTTTTCTTGCAGTCTTGAGTGAGAGGGGGATGCTGTGTGAGACCCTTGTACTTCCAGCTTGTTTCTATTTGTGTGTTCGAGAACCTCTCTTGTGTCTCCCCTCAGGTCGTTTGGAGTAGTGCTGTGGGAGATCGGCACCCTGGCCGAGCAGCCCTACCAGGGCATGTCCAACGAGCAGGTGCTGCGCTTCGTCATGGAGGGAGGACTCCTGGACAAGCCGGACAACTGCCCCGACATGCTGTGAGTGTTTTTCCTCCCCCCCCTACACACACGCGCGCACTCCAACATGAAACACTGCATGTGTCAACGATGCTGGTGACACCCGCTCTGTGTACGAGCGCGGCCTTGGGCCTTCAGGGATTCGTCCGTTGAAGGCCACATTCTTGTTCAGTTGAAAGCACCAAGGTCGTACGACAGCTCGGACGCGTCACCTGAGGGCATTCGTTTCCCCTCGTGCATAAGGACCTACCCCCGGCCTCCCAAGCCACTCAGATGACCCAGCACTCAGTGATGTCCAGGCCCCGGTGGTTTTGGTGTATTTAGAACAGCACGAGGTGGGGCAATGGTCAGGCACCGGATCATAAGACCCACACACTCACAGCTGGAAGGCTGCATCGAGCCAAGTGAAATCCATAATTGTTGGCGTCACTCACGGCTAGTTTTTTAATAAAGCCTGATGACATCATGGACTGCCCGGCTGGCTGGCTGGATGACTGGCTGGGTGCTACAGAGTCCTGCTGCTGTGCCCACAGAGCTGAGGCCGGTAGAAGGGACGGCTGGCGTTCCCACAGTGGAGGAGACCAGGCCAAGGGGAGGAGCAGACCTGACATCACAACCCCTCTGCTCTTTCCAACTGCCGTGGGTGTCGAAACAAATTCGGCCTCCCCTCTTAAGCAGCTCCGCGGCTGTCATATTCATCCTCGGGGACATTAAGATGACCGTTTCCACCAAAAATAGGTGACGTCAGTGACACGTTTATGTCTTTGGAGGGAAGTTTGTTTGATATGTGCTGTGTGTTTTGGTCACAGTTGACCTCACCTTTTTAAGGAAAAGTTTTGGTGCTGTGCTGCCAGAATCTCTGGCTTCTCCGATTGCCCGGATACAGTGAAGGGGGGGGGGGGGGGGGGGGGGTGGGGGGGGTTATAACTTTCAATTGCGTTTGTGCGTTTGCACACACGCATGTGCCTGCACTCCCTGACACACTGAGCATGTGCCTGCACTCCCTGACACACTGAGCATGTGCTAAAGGCTGCTTTTCTGCTTTTTAACAAGCCAGTGGAGAATTCCTGAGGGCTGCGGTGTCAAATGTTGCAAAAATGGAATCGTTGCCATTTTTGTGAGGTAGTATAGAGAGAGAGAAAGACATCTTTTTACTGCTGACAAGATATCTAGATGCCCTGCTGTCCTGCCGAACATGTAAATAGGAAGGAACAAATACGCATACCTCGGTTATTTTCCCTCTGCCTTTCCAAAATAACGGAATGAGTGTGATACATTTTTTATGATTTCTTACTGGTGCAGTTGCAATAAGTATGATTCATATTTATCGCGGGTAATAAGACAAATGCAAACCATGTTTTGAGTTCCGTGGGCCTTGCACAGTCAGTGCGTGTGGCGACACCGACAAAATAAATCGATCTCCCCTGGGAGCAGCTAGACGCCTGACCTGACAGGGATGTGCCACCGTCACCCCTCCCAAGCAGACAGGTTCCTCTTGCCCGCGGGCTAGGGTTCAACCATCTACACCCAGCAACTGTACACTGCATGCTAAATACAAACCTCACACACACTTGCCTGCATTCCTCTATACAGAGAGAAAGAGAGAGAGAGAGAGAGGTGGGTGGGTAGGTAGGTCGGTAGGTCGGTAGGTGGGTGTGTGGGTTGAGAAAAGTTGTGAAAGAGAGGCACTGGGAGAACGCAGCAGTCCAGGATCTCCTCCATGGCCTCGTGTCTTATTGACCGCAAGCGGTCCCCCGTCTGTAGTGAAACGGCGCCCCGGCCCCTTGAGCCTCTCCTGGTTCCCCTTCAGGGGGAGCTGGGCTGCCTGGCATGGAGAGAGCGAGGCTGGAAGGTATTTGGTTTCAGCAGCCTCAGTACTCCTGGTGTATTCTTAGCTTGTTTGTGTATAATTAAAGGTGTGGTGAACCGGAATGCACCGCGTCCCAAACTATCCTATCATTGACGCAGCCGCTGATGCTGCTGCTGCTGTTGTTGTTTTGATGGCAGTTGACTTACAGCATTAAGTGCGTACAGTAACAGTTTTTTTTGTTGTTTTGTTTTTCTTTGCCTTTTTATGCGTTTATGAGCTCTGCTGGTTTATTCTCGGGTTATTTCACAAATAATTTTATGTCATTATATAGTTGTAGTCACAGATAACACAAACTACAAATTAGACCTTCTCTTTGAGCGGTGGCGCAGTTGTTTGTCCCATTCCTGGTTTGAGGTTTTGCTATAATTGTGGAGTAGACCGCCATCTGTTGACCAGAGGAGAGTACTGACGACAGCATCAGATAACTGCTTCATAAACAAACCTGTCGGCCCTGAAAAACAAGCCATTAAAACCTCTGCCATTTTTAGAAACGAAGAGTAAACGTTAAACTAAACCAAATATTGGCATGCCAATTGAACCAACTGCATCCAGTTCCTTTTGAAAGGATTTTTTTAAAAGAGATTCATTGTTGACCGTATTGTGTGTGTGTGTGTGTGTCCACTCAGGTTTGAGCTGATGCGGATGTGCTGGCAGTACAACCCCAAGATGCGTCCTTCCTTCCTGGAGATCATCAACAGCATCAAGGAGGACCTGGATCCTCCGTTCAGAGAGATGAGCTTCTTCTACAGCGATGAGAACAAGCCCCCGGACACAGAGGAGCTGGACATGGAGGTGGAGAACATGGAGAACGTTCCCCTGGACCCTGCCGCGTCCAGCCGACCGCCCATCTGCGCCCCAACATCCAGCCAGGCCTCCGCCCCAGCTCAGCAGACACCACCCTCTCAACAGACGCCCCCTTCCAACCAGGCCGGTGCCTCCACGAACCCGGTGGCGCCCTCGCTGGGGCCCGGCGCCCCCTCTGCCCAGGCCCAGTGCTCGGCCCCCTCGTCGCCCTGCCCACCAGGCTTGCCTCTGGACAAGCACCCAGCGGCGGGAGCAGTGGGAGCAGCAGGGACCAACGGCCCCGCGGCGACGGTCGCGCTGCGGCCTGCCTTCGACGACTCGCAGCCATACGCACACATGAATGGGGGTCGCAAGAACGAGCGTGCCATGCCTCTGCCCCAGTCCTCGGCCTGCTGATCCAGGGCCCACAGCCCCCAACCTCTCCCTCTCTCCCCTCCCCCCCCAAAAAACTTGTGACCCCTCCTTCGTTTTTTCCCTATGGAGCCTGTTTTCTCTAAGGAGAATTCCTCCTCAATACACCTTTTACATGTCTGCCTAGTCGTCTGTGCTTCCCTGGGAAACCAGGAAACATTTGACTCAGCGGGAGAGAACCGGAATTGGAAAACACACGAGGGCAACGGTCTCTGTTCTACTGTCCGTCAGTGGACTGTCTCTCCAATATCTTAGTATTGTGTTTTTGATCTCTCATCGATTGCCCTGATGTGACAAACGACCTGCTGTGGCGTCTGACGTGGAGAAAGAGGATGAGGAGACGGGATGAGGACCGTTCTGGAGTTGGTTCTCTACTGATGGCTGAACTTATTTTATATATATAGTTTTTTGTTACTTTTTTATAGATTTCCGAATAGGGAAAAAAAAATGTGCAGGCCTTTAAGAATAACTGTCAGTTTGGTGGGATGCGGGCGGGCATTATTATGAAATCGATTAGCATATCTGGAAGCAAATCCAATGGAAAAAGCACTTCGAGGTTGGTCTCTCCATATACGTTTGTATCTCTGTAGGTTTAACAGACACGCATGTGCACCTGTCCATGGAGTGGAGAGCTTGTGCTCCTCTCACCCTCTCAAAGATGGTGGTTGCCATCCATCCACTGGGAGCACTGGGTCAAAATGGCTGCCTCTAAGGGGCAGTGGTTTCACTGAAAAGGGAGGGGCAAAAGTAATTCTGCCAAATTTGTTGCCAAATTAGATATTTGTTTTCTTCTCTACTCCTTCCCTTGTTTGCTCTTGATAGAGCATGGAAGCAACAAAATCGCGCATTCTTACACATTTTTACACTGGCATATTTATGGGTTTTTTTTTCCTTCTTTTTTGTATAACAGTATCTTATTGAATTATCAATGGAAATAATATTTTTTTCCCCCAACACATCTCTTCTCATTCATAGTTTGACCAGGGGTTTGTATCCTACAGTACCACAAGTCACCTAGAAGGTTAAACCACAACTTTAGACACACCAAGTGCTGTTACAAGAAGCATAAAGTACATAGCGCCAAAAAAAGCAAATAATGTAATGCAAAAAAAAAAGAGAAAGAGAGATTGGTTTAAGAACACAGTTACGAACACTAATATTCTATAGACTAGACCTTGTATAGGCAAAAGTGTTCACTCAAGGCAACATTGTATACAGCAGGTATTTTTTTTAGACTAGTCATTAGTCTCTCTAAGATCCAGACATTCTATATTGGTCTTACAGTTGTATGTTAGACCACAGAGCATTTACATACACATCATTTTTTTGTGTCACTTTTATAACTTTTTTACTGTTTAAGATGTTCATCTAATTGTCTGTACAGAAAGAAGCTGCTATTTTATTCTTTATTTCTCTTGTGGTTGTAATATATATCTATATATAAAGAAAAATCCTTCAGGTTTAATCTTTGACCGTTTTCAACTACAGTCCATTTTCTTATTCTTGTATTTCTGCAAATATTCATATGAAACAAACATTGTTTCCCCTTTGTTCCTAAAGGTATGATGTTTTGCCACATATTGTCCAATGCCTTTTCATTTGGTTCCTTTTTTTTTAACCATACATTTTCTTTTGCTAGACTGAAATCTTTGTCTTTTGTAGAGCGGTATAGTGGTTGTATTGATTACTGTTGGTAATAGTGTCGGGCTTCTCAATTTGACACTTTCTGCTCCTTGTCAGTGCTGTTGTCCTCTAGCGCTGTGTAAGGTGTCGCCACCGAGTCACCGCTGAATCTCAGGTCAAAGTTTAAGCGTGACTTTTCTCCACACATTCTCATTGATGTTTGTACGCTGTCCATCAGTTTTATCTTCAGTGAGCCGTCTAGCATTAACCCCTCTGTAGCAGAGCTAACACTGCAGTGCGTTGAGGTTTAGTGTCGTATTTACTGTAGAGTCATCTTTGCTTCCTCTGTCAGGGTCTGTGTACTGCACAGTATATTTCACTCCCTGGTCTAGAATTAGAGCTTTCACTAACCTGAGACTCCACCCCTATTCAACATAATACAGTCACAGAGGAGTACACCCCCCTTCTTCGTAACAGCATGTTTGCCATTAACTGTCGATGAAAAGGATCTCCCCCCCCCCCCCAAAGTAATTATCTTGTTGTTTTTTTTAAATTAAGATTAATGTTAATATTATAGACACAAGCTCAGTAAGACCAAACCAATACTAAACGTATGTATGAATACTATAATAAGACATTTCAAACACAATGAATACTGTAACTGAGCAATGCATACATTTATGTCAGTGAGAAGTTGTGATATGGAGAGGACCACCTGGTAATTTATATTGAAGGATTGTTCACCTCAAATTTAAGATGCATATTATTTAGTTGTCCCTGCCCATGTTGCTTTCCCAGTATGATTATTTATTTTTGTGATATGTGTTCATCACTGTACAAATGCCCTGCGAGTAAGTATTACATGGAGAATATTTTTCTATTTTTTTTCCCTTTGCTTTCATGATTGGAGGATAGGATGTAGTTTTTCCTTCAAGCATTTATCTACCTCACTCTTTTTTAGATCTATGTATGTGTATAAAAAGACAATACATCTCACTTTTTTCCTCACGACAGTACTGTTCTCTCTTATCTGATAGACCTCATTAGCTCTAGAATATAAAGAAAACGACACAAGTCTGGAGTGGGGAGGTGGAGCCCTGGAGACATTTATGATACACGGACACGATTGGGCTTTAAAAGCTATGCAGTTTCATAGATACTGAAGTTGTATGCGTCCTATCTTTGCCATTTAAGGGGAAAAACAGTAAATGCAGGAGTTAAGAAACACTTGTTCATTATGTCTGCCTCAGTCCTATCCTCCTCACTCCTGCACATATTGATCATTCCCACAACCTCAGTTCCTCGGATTATACAGCTGGCTAAGAGAGGGGTTTTGTAAACTTTGTTTTGAAAATTGTTTTGGTATATAAATGGATTTAGAAAGATGTTCATTGAAAGAAGAAAAGAAACGGCGATGAAATGTCTGTGACCATGTTGGCTCTGTATGTTCCAGTGCTGTTATGAAGTGTATTGAGTTTAAAGTGAACATTGTTTGTGCAGACACAGCTTTGGAGAACCAAACCACCATTAATGTCAATTATTTATTAAACACTGCAAGGCGCATTTGTGGCTAGCTCCATTTCCAGCAAATGGCCCCCAAACTAAGGAAGATACCCTCATGATGTATTCTCCTCAAGTTTGACTTGGTCAATTCTAAGGTAAAAACTTAACATGGAATCGTGCATTCTGCATCCAACAGTCACTGTGTCTTGTACTGGCCCAGTAGAGGGTTGCCTTGAAGATGATTATTATTGACAATTAGCCATCCTCACCTTTTTAACTAAGCTTGTGACACAACAATTATAGACACAACGTTACAGACACAAAGATAGCATGTGTGAGCTTGACATGCATTTACTGTAACATCCCAAGTGGTATGTTCTCAAAGCTAGAGCTACACCTTTTAATCTTACACCACATGCTGAGATGTCTCGATACTCTAGGAATGTACTAGTGTCTCACAGTCAAGGATGGGAATTTAGTGTCTATGAGTCAGAGTGTTAGTTTCAACATCCCCTGCTCTGGAAGGTTATATCTGTTTACCCGACATTAATAGCAGCAACAAACTGTTATTACTAGTAAACAGAATATATTGAGGTCAAAACACCATATTTTACCAAGTAGTCTATGGTGGGTAAATAGATTGGCATGGAAGGTTGTGGACAGAAAGGTCTTTCTCAGAGTCCGGGTTTCCTTTCTTGGCTGTTGCCTCTGTCTCACCAGTAAGAAAACACTGTTTCCCCTCACTGTCTTTTACTCACCCCACCTTCATCTTCTTTCAAAGTACCCTCCTCAAAGATGGTCTCTGCACACAGCCACCCAGATCCCAGAACAAAACACCCTCATTCTCCTCTACCACAGACATCTACCACAGACATCTTGTTGGTACCATAACAGTGGGTTTTAGGCCGTTTTCCCTACTAGATCCATTGATCATGGGTCTTGGTATTCTCAGGGCCGAAGTGTTTGGAGTGGAATAGGGGGAGACTCCTCGGCTGCCCCCATAATCTCTACTCTACTACTGCTGCTGCTGATGTTGCTGCTTCAAACCTATTGAATCAAGCAAAGGCCTTTACATGTAGAAAAGTAGAGCAATATGAGATGATACTGGAAAGAGATAACGAGGCAATTCTGGGTTCATATCTATCCATGTACAGTATATTATAACAACCAGACACAGACTTTCAGAATATTGAGATTGATAAACTAAAAATGGGTGAGGAAACTTTGAGAGCACCCGAGTCGTTTTGTCCAAAGTTTAGATGGTTCAAACCAGAGATTTGAGCTCTAGAGAATTGAGAGTCAAAGACTTGGAAGAAATGTTGAGAAAAAGGTTTGCGGTCCATGTCTATTGAAGCCTGGCCGTTCTGAACACAAGGCACTTAACTCTTTCTTGTTTTCTTTTAATACGAAAAGATTAGGCTCCAGGAAATAATAAATGGAGGGTAGCAATGAAACTTGGGGTTGGTAGAGTGGCACATTGCTGGATGGAAAATGTTTTTGTGTGTTATTTTGTTAAAGAAAAAATAAATCCAGATCACCAGCTTTGTGCTCGTTTTTTGCGTTATGTATATGGGTGCAAGTGCATCACATTTAGGTGTACAGTATTCTTTCATTTTTCTTTAAGTATAGACATCCGTGCTATTTATTGTATTTTTTTCCATATTCTATTGTATGATTAGTAAGTTGGCCTGTTGCTTAGTGAATGTCCGTTTACAACAACAACAAAAAAGACCTTTTCTTTCTTTCTTACTACTATACAAACACATCTACAGTAGATTACGGGTAGTCCTTTGACAAAGAAAAAGTGAAGTTTACATAACTTTATTGAGCAATTTTTGAATTGCAATCAATGCTAGCTTGCCGGTTTTATTGGAAACTTGTGCAGAAATAGATATGCTCCATATAATAGTTAAAATAAGATGGAGACCCCTGGGTCTGCCTGGGGTTTTGAATATGTACTATCTCTAGAGTTTGTACTGAAAGTATTTTATAATTAATTGACCCAACAGTGCTAATCTGTTGGGCATTCCTGCATTTTGTCACAAAGGGGCCTTCATTTTCTTCAAATAATATTTAAAAAATGACATGAATCATATGACCCAAATGGAATTCATTTTTGGGTAAAACTTCACCATAGATAGTGCCATTGATGTATCTGTTTGGATTGGTTTAACCATAATGTATCTCTTAGAAATCTTCAGCAACTACACTCCATGTATGTAATACACCATTGCAACAGTACATCTTGGAAAGGTTAAGATGAGTATACCAGATACATGTGAAATTCATGAATGCATTCATAATTTCATCAATTCATAACTGACTTATTTGTTGTGATATAGACACTGCATCAGTGGGGAATGGCAAGTTGGTTAATGTAGTAGCCATAACTTCCACTGAAGGACCTACAAAAAATGTGCTATTGCAGACAATAGATCTAAGGGAGAAATGGCTATGCCCCCCCCCCCCCCCCCCCCCATTAATTTTGGCTACTCATTCTTATGTCATCATCTCACTCCTCTCTATCTCTCATCACTTAGAATGACTATCTGTGACTTACAGAGACTGTCACATGGCATTTTTGCATCAGAACTTTTCCACTGGAGTCTATTCCATTTAATAGAAAAGGATAAAAGATGAATGAAAGGCTTTTGTCTTGTTCTCCTACTGTTTCCTGTTATGATTTAAACTCAACTGTAGTGCTGTAAGGGTGGTCTGTTTTTCAGTGGACTGAACTAATGTTATAATTCTCATTCTAATGAATCAAACGTGAGAGTGAATTCGTTGGGATCACGGTTGTCTTGGTGTTCTTATTCCCTCACTGTTATCTGCACGGCTCCACGCAATCTTGCCGTGTTGGTGATGTGGATTTCTATGGTCTTTAAAATGCCAGTTGTCACTGGTGTGAAGTTATGATAATGGTTATTTCAATGTTTAGTGGTCTGACTTTTATTTGCCTCAATTCTACCACTGGAGAGCATCATATAGAACTGACATTGAAAACAGGACTCTTGTCTATATATATACAGTATATATTTTATTTTTTTGTTACGAACGATGGCCAATTTGTTACCAAGAATTTGATGTGTGTAAATTATTCATACAAAACTCCTGTGTTTATATTGAAATGATTCTTTAGAGATTTCAATTATTTTTTTCTTTTGTATATTCTGTTGTAAGAATTTATTCCTGGTATCAATATATTCTGAATACTTTACATTCTGGGAGAAATAAACTGTTTATTTTAAATGGCAGAAGGAGAGGAGAATGTTTAGTTTCTCTTATTCATTCTTTTTCTAGTCATTTAAATTACCACAAGATTTAAGTTGAATAAAAATGTATGCAACAATTTGGTTTGTTAGCCCTTATTTTCTACAAGACTTAGTCTCACATCTCGAAACACTTACAGTAGCATGCCTGTTGGGGATGGACCCCTTTTACTTTTGCATACCAATCCTTTCTCTTCAGATCTTTGAAAACCATCTGCATAGGGGATGAACTAGTGGCCGGATTGGCCTTAGGCCTTCAATGGGACCTCTCTCCCTGTTCGGTCTACTCCAGGACTGCTGCCAGCTTAGCTGTTTTCTGCCCAATTGGAACCCAATAAGAATTTGCTCTTTACTAAGCAAATTATGCACTTGGAACATCCACAAAGAGACCCTGCAAGCTGACTTGGCTCTCTGGCCCAGGTCATTACCTCTTTGAGAGGACCACCATGCCACTGACAGCAATGAGACCTATTTTTCACTTTCCTACAGTGCCTGATTCATTGCATTACAGCTAGTAGTTCCTCCGTGGATCCATTCATTGTTCAAAAGTTAAATAGCAGTACAAATAGTGTATGCCATACTTACTTTTTCATGATTACAATTTTAGTCTAAATCTAAAATTATGTCCGAAGCTAAACCTTGGACGTTATCGCACATTCAGGATGTTGTGGAGTGCCCCCGTGTGGTCCTTCAAAATAATTGACAAATTATTCCTTAAAAACTACATCGACCGGCAGCGGTTTTGACCAGAAATGACGACTCGCGTCAAGTTTGTAGATGAAATGACTAGCTAGCAGAACTTTTTACATATGGGGCGAAGTAGAATGTAATGATGTGTTGTTTTTTAACAAGGTAAGACTGTGTAAAGATATTTCGCTGCATGCATGTATACTTACTGTTAAACTTGCATGAGTTATAGAGTGACTGTCTAGAAACGTAGCACAGCGAGCTAGCACTACTACTGTAGCTGTCTTGGCCTGGGTAAACACAAGCGCATTAGCCTCGTAGCTGCAGACAGGCCTACCTGCACTGTATGAATTGGAGTTAGTGTATGACACGCATCGCAAAGGACTTATTTATGATCGCAAGGCTTGTTGATAGTTAGCCGTAGGCCATGCTTTTTGAATCGACGACGCAGCTAGTGGTTCGTACAGTCTTGCCAGTGTTAAAGCTAGCAAGCTACTGTCTTATCTAGCTAAGCTATCCTATCAGTAGTAGCTAGCTACGAAGACCAACTCAACAGAGTGCCGGCTATACAGGCTGAAAAGTAGAACATGAATCAACTTGAGGCATTTTAACCACAGTCAGCTATAGCTAGCTACAAGCAGCTATTCTACCTACACTTGAAAGAAACAGCTGAGAATTGTCGGATAGTAGGCCCTACTTCGTTTTAAGATGTCAAAAGGACATAGATCTTAGATGTTCCTTTGACATCTCCTGACCTTGGCCTTGCATCAGTCTTCAATCCAGCAGCGTAATCGCCACTGCTGTATGTCATTCACAGTCTACATTATAGTCTCGCTTGATTTATCTGTGATTGTAGGTTTAATTTTGCATGGCTACTTGTTTCTTGTTGTAGGCCATGACAGTGATTTAGAAGGTGTGACAGAAACACCTCTTCAGAAGTGGCTTGTCGATTGAAATGGCCTCTGAACTCCACGAGGCTATATTTGTGGCCAAACAGGAGCGCCACAAGAACCTGTTCCTTAACTACAGAAACCTGAGCATCTTCCCTGTGGAACTCCTGAAAGATGAGGGTCTGCAATTTTTGGAGAGGCTATACATGAAGAGGAACTCTCTTACTACGCTGGTGTGAAATTGACATGGACGACAGTGTTTTAAAGTGTGGTTTAATGAAAATAACATTTGAGGCATTTTATTATTGTGTGTGGAAAATTTATTCAAATGAGTATATGTTTTAAATTAATATTCATTCTAACTTTAACCCTCTCTTCCATAGCCTGACAGTCTTGCACAGAAGCTCCCAAATTTAATTGAGTTGTAAGTACCAATTTAAAACAAAATTATGTAGACACAAGCGCATACTATTGTCCTTGTAATACATGCAATTCATTAGTGGAATATAAGACAGTCAAATCCACACATGTGCTAATAGGGAATTGCGTTCTTATTGTATTGGCTCTGATTGTAAATTATCCCCTTCTATACTCTGTACAGCTGCTTGGAATGAATCCTGGGGACCAGTGTTTTACATTTAGTCCAGTAGATGTCGCCAGAGGTTTTAGAGATGAATTATGCCTGAAAAAGGCCATTGCTTTTTTTTCCTTCCACGTGCCATCATCGTGCTTTACTCAGAATGTAAAACATTACTAATTAACTTTATGTTGTTTAAGGTATCTTCACTCCAATAACATAGTCATCATTCCTGAAGGTAAATCCTTCTCTATTTTCCCTTAGTAGCAACATTAGTAGAGGCCCCTACAAGAAATGTTTTTATTCACACACTAGTATCAGGAAAGTGTTTATTATTATTATTATTATTAATTTAAAATCTACTGTTCTCTTTGTTTCCGATATTGTCCAGCTATTGGGAACCTAGCCAAGCTTCAGTCCCTGGATCTGAGTGACAATGCACTTCAAGTAATTTGTCCTGAAATTGGTCGCCTTCGCTCACTACGACATCTGAGACTGGCCAATAACCAGCTGAAATTCCTTCCTCCAGGTATTGTTATCTCACTGTATCTCTAGCACAATGTATCGAAACATCATATGCAAAAAACACACAGTTATTATTCCAAAAACTAGCAATTGGACCTAGGATCTATGTGGTAATTTCATTTCTTGATAGTCGCACCAAGAGACATGTTATTAAACCTTTCAGTGTCGTCCGAATCTGATTGTTTGTTAGAGCCTCTTAGTGGGAGCTCCTTTGGCTCGACATCGCCCTCTCAGTCAGGCTATTCCTGGCCTGTGGTGTGTCTGAGCCCAGGCCTGGGCTGGCAGAGAGGCCCCTTCAGCAAACGTATCTACAGCAGCCAACATCTTCTCCTCTCTTCCCCCTTTCCCCTCTCCTCTGGACACAACACACCTCACTCTCTGCTTTCCTAATTTAGTAACGGTAAGCCCAAATATGCAGTCAGGAATGGCCTGCGGAATGTCAGGCAGACGCCCAAAGAGTGCTGTGTTGTTTTAGCAGCAGCCAGGGGTTCTGGGTCGGGTACTGACGGGGTGTGGGTGAGGGAGGTGGCGGGAGGTGGCGGGAGGCGGTGGGAGGCAGAGGTCAGAAATGGACTCCTTTGACCTCACCTCACTTCTAACACAATATGTGGCAGACAATATGTGGCAGACGTATCCCATGCATCAATCTAGTTACTGAGAAGATTTGTTGAATCAAGAATTTTGATGTAATTTGACTGAAAGCTTAAGCTTACAAATGATTTTAAAGTGTCACTCTTACCAATGAACAAATATGTGATTGGTAGGCCCAATATTTTGACCTTCAGTTATCTGGTGTTTTCCACTGGCTTTTTCTTTATTCACTGTGTACTATGACACAGTGGCTCATATGGGTTGACCAGAAAACGGTGGTCATAGTGTATTGAGCATGTGCAAGGCTTTGTTAAATCAAAAGAAGTCAGCACACACATTACACAAATGCCGAAGGAGTCTGTCCGTCGATTTTGGACGATCTCAAGTCCTGTGACCACATTTCTGATCTTTGGTTAGTAAGTAAGGCCACAGTAGTCTTTCTTTGCCAAAACAAACCTCACTGCCTCTCACTTTACAGGAGATTCTGTGTTTTCTTCTTGAACATTGTGTGTTTGAGTAGACCGGGTAAGAGAGCAACAGGGAGGACAGGCGAAGGAATGGGCCACCAAGGCAACCGGCCAACCACTTTACCTCGTTCAAGTCTGTTGATTGAGAGCCCTGAACTCATGCAGCCTTTACATTTTCCTGCTAGACACATAGCGTGTTTTTCAGTTTTTACCATCTAAATCTGATAAGAACAGACTGTTCTGCCATGCAAGACTACAGGGATGTTCATGTGTTAACTATGGCTCAAGTGAATAAAGTACAGGGCAGGCTGTTTACTTTCCAATAACATTCTATCAGTTTCTGTATGTCACCCCTTATCTCTGCTGATATGCGTGTTTGTGGTGGCGATAGTGTTAGGTGAAGTGCTGTTTGTAAATATCTTGTTAAGTACCACAGTCTCAAAGTATACTAGTATGCATATTTTATGAGGAATGTTATTTATGTATGAGGCAGTTGCATGCAATCCATTTGTAGCAAGGTAGCTCACATAAAAATTGAGGGAAACTAGCCAGCACCGTATGTTGTATGTAGAACAGTACTATTTTTATGGCATTGCAAGGCATGTTGACTGAAACAAGTGCTGAGTCAGCAATCTAGTTGATAAAAGCACCATGATCAGTGTTGTTTTCGTTAATGGTAAATCCATTGTACTGTAAATACCCTTCATGACAACAGAGGGTATAGGCTGACAGAAGACCCCATAAATGCTCTATAGTAAACACAGCAAAGCACGTTATAAGATTCCCTCCAGACATGATGCAAATCACAGAATAGAATTTGAGGTATGATTTTACTCTGCAGTGCTCCATAAGCAAGCCAGTGTAGTTTAGGTTTGCTTGTCTTAGCACTGTGCGATAAAAGGTTGCCAGTGAAGTTGTTTTTATTTACTCAGTATAGACTACCTTTTTGACCAGGAGCATAGAAGACAGTCTTTTCTTACTCTGTACCTCACACTTTCTCGCCAGTCCTCATTAGTGCCGTTAACGAGCTGGAGAGATGCTCTTTCTCTCTGTGGACACCCTCCCTCCACAGGGGGTAGATCCCTACGAACTCAACGTCAATGAGAAGTTCTATGGAACAAACTTAGGTCTCATTATCACACATTTGTTTTGGGAGAACCAGGGTCCTTGTTTCTCAACAGGGTACGACCGGAAGCACGCTTCGTTTTCTCTTTTGCCCTCATTTCCTTTTTACGAGTTAGCGATGTGTCTGAATGTCCCAAAACATACTCCACCACGCAGTAGTCCACCTCATCACTCATGAAAACAAAGCTTCAATGTCTGCTCGGGCTCTGTCTAAGCCTGACCTCTGGGCGTTGCGTTCCAGAAATCGGGGACCTGCGAGAGCTAGAGACTCTGGATGTTTCCATGAACCTGCTGAGCTGGCTGCCTGAGCGCCTGCACCAGTGCCTGTCCCTGCAGTGCCTGACCGCTGACCGCAACCACCTGCACGGCCTGCCCCGCCAGCTCTGCCAGCTGCAGAGCCTCAACGAGCTCTCCATGGCTGCCAACTGCCTGGCGTCGCTGCCCTTGGGTAAGTCACCGTGGGGTCGGTGGGAGAGGGGTTAGAGGGGAATTCTGTGGTTTTGGATCTTTATGCTGTATTTTTGTCAACTTTTGTCCAAGTCTAGACACAGTACCAGATAAAAATGTGTGTTATTCTATATCTGTGCTTTTTGATATTGTTTTTATGATATAGCATCCATGACTATTAATATTCGTAATAACCATTACACATCTATTTAATAAATACCTTCAAATGAATAAACCTAAATTGCCAAATGAGGTGGTGGATCAAGTCCTTGTTTCAAAACATCCCATTTTGAGTAAAGAGGGAAGCTGGAGGTTCCCTGAGAGTATGCTGGCTTTATGCAGGTTCACATGGGATTTTGTGGGAGAGCGGTGAGCATGGTGGATGAAGGCCTTTGAAGAGAGGTTACACAGAGTAGATCAAAGCCTGGAAAGCGGCTTCCCCCACACCTCTCCTGCTGCTGACAGCCCGACAGACTTCTGGGCTGGCGACGACTCATCTGGGCAGCACACACCTCGTAACTCACACTGAGAATGTAAACCCTACTGTCTTTGTGGTAACTTTTTGAAAGGAAGTTCCTTTGCTTTTTGGCCTGTTGAATGGCTGCTTCCAGGTCATATGAATTTGTTGCAGTTTCATATGCGCAAGTTATCTTTTCTTGTCTTTTTTTTAAAGTTTATGTTTTTAAGGAGTCGGAATCTCTCTTGGCCAAGAAGTTGTCCCCTCAAACTCCTTCTGGTTATAGTCCTGCTGTGTACTCCATGTACATTTCATATTAGCTTGCTACATTTATAATTGTAACTCTTTTAAAAGGGTAAATTAATAATGTAATGTGCAAACAGGCCCATATCTCAACATTATTGGTGCTGTGTCTGTAGCCCTATCCAATCTATTTCTCCTCATGCTGTGGTACATGATGACAAGCAGGAATCTGTATGTTACACGCATGTTCCAAGCTCCTGTCTCCTCTGTCTGCATTTACCAGGGGATGTTTTTCAGCACAGAGTGATCTTTGTTCGTCGTCAGCCATGTGCGCGGCATATGCTAATGGTGTGATGTCAGGGAGCACTGCTCCAGCCAGGGGCCCTGTGTGTGCGTGTGTGTTGGGGTTGTGTGTGGGTATCTTCTGGGCTCGTCCTGGGTCTAGGCCCTTTGATCTGTCCAGTCTGGTTACCGCCCGCCTGCCTGTCTGCGTGGTGGAAACGCTTCAGACACTGCCTGCCCTCCGCAGCGCTACAGGCCACATGAAAAGGAACCTTGTTGCTGTTAGTCCTCCACAGATGGACTGCTTTTCTCTGCTGTAGAATACAGATGTGTGTGTGTGTGTGAATGTGTGCTAAAGAGAGAAGGCACAATACCAAATGCCAATTCCACACACACTCAGAGCAAGAAGATTAGGAGCATGTAAACACCACGGTTTCTGTCCTTTTTTGTATATAGTTGACTTCCAAGACTCTTGAGTGCTGACAGCTAAATGGGACCGCTTGGCAGTTACCAAATAGGTATTTAATAGCCACCATTACAATAGCTGGGTAATCTCCCCATTGACATAATAGATGTAATTTGGTGAAGAGGCATTGGACCATCTCCTTGCTTGCCACCCCCTTTGATGGATTCCCTGGCCGTCAGCCTCTCCCTCAACCACCCTCCCCTTTCTCCTCCCTCCCAGCACAGTCACACCCGTGCCAAAGCCTCCAGGCTAGGGCTAATGGCACAAGCCGGGTGAGTGCAGCAATGAAGGCAGTGGATGGGGTTGTTACCAGGGTGAAGCTGCGGGTGCGAAGAGCCCCCTTGCTGTGAGGTGCTGAGAGGCAGCCCAGGGGGGTGGGGGTGAGGGGGGGATGATAATGATCCAAGCATGCTAATAAGGGCCTTGGGAGGAGGGGAGGGACAAGGTGTGTGTGTGTGTGTGTGTGTGTGTGTGTGTGGGCGGGTATAGGCCCCCGTCCTCCCTCCCCACACATCTTCAAAGGATCTCATATCACTACATCGTTGCCAGAGGAACACTCAAGGATAGCATTGACTCAAGTTTACATCAAGGGCAAAGAGTGTTCCCACAGTCAGCCTTGCATATTCAGCCAGGCTGTGGATGCAGGTGGAGAGGAGAGTGCTTCTCACATGGCCCCGACACGTGACGAGTAGGATCCCTCTCGTGGCACACAAGGCCTCTCTGGTTGTGTGGAGATGTTCATGTGAGCTCCAGAGGATGCTGGCGATGGCTCAGCAAGGTAAGGATGTTTCTTTTTGTACTTTTACCATCTGTTGTTTTGCCTTCAGATTTGGGCCGCTCCCGGGAGCTGCAGTTTGTGTTTGTCGACAACAACGTTCACCTCAAAGGCCTTCCCTCCTACCTGTACAACAAAGTCATTGGCTGCAGTGGGTAAGTACAAGTTTTTTTATTATTATTATGTTGGGGGTTTTTTGACCTGTGAATGGCTGCTCACTGTCTGCTCTGTCTCTGTGCAGATGCGGTCTGTCAGCACAGGTACCAGACAGCAAGCTGCTTTCCCTGGCCCTGGGGGAGGTGGCTGTGCCCCTGCCAGCCGAGGTCAAGACAGTAGGCTCTGAGACGGAGAGAGTTGTTCCTCTGGAGGAGCTTGCCATCAGGGCCCTGTATCACATCTGCCACCAACATACCAAGGGTGAGCCAAGCCCATATTCTGGACAACCTGTAGAATGTAGACAGAATACCCATTTATACTGTAGCTTATTCTCCAAACACACATGTAGGTTGTCTGAACACCAAAGCCTCACTCATTTATTCCAGCTATACAGATGTGAGAAGTTCCTTCTCTTTGAGTCTTAATTGGAAGTGTTTGATTTTGATGAAGTGCTATTTCGCTGTGGGGTAGTGCGTTGCACTTTGTCAGCTCTTTAGGATTCAACCATACTTCTGACTCACTCTGTTTAAAAAAAAAAAAAAAAAAAAAAAAAAAAAAGATTAAAGAAAGAAAAGAAGACTTGGAAAGTATCTCATTATGGCCTTTGATGTCCCAGAAGAAGATTCACTCAAAACTAAATTTCTCCATTGTTGCTGCAAAGATTATTTTTTTTTGTGTGGCAAAATATTCTCAGTAGTTCGAGCCACATTCCCCAGTAGAAAAGGTTTTTCAGATTGGAGAATCTGTTGTTTTTGGTTTTTATTTTTTATATCCAACTGTCACGCAGTCCTTTTATAGCTGCTTAAAACCCACATCAAGAAAGCAGTGTTCTGTAGAAGACATTTTGAGATGGCTGACTATTACCACAAGCATGAGTAACTCATTGTGTGTCTACACCAATGAAAGGTTGGTACAATTTAAGATCTTTTTATTGAATACATTTTATTATTGTGTTGACTGCACTGTGTTGGATCGTCTTGTGCAGCACACAGCAGTGACACCTGTCTAGAATGGTCCTGGGCACAGCAGTTGTAGAATGACAATGAACTAGCTAACATTAGCACTGTTGTTTCCTTGCGTCTCAGAGCTAAGCCTCTTGCCGGCCTTCCTGTTGCCCAAGAGTCTACTGGATGTACTGCTGTGCCCCCTGGGCCACTGTCACCGCTGCAGCCAGCCCATGTTCACCATCGTCTACCCCAAGCTCTTCCCCCTCAGAGAGACCCCCCTGGCTGGGGTGCACCGCAGGTACGCTACGAACCAGGAGAGGCTGTGGAAGTGCATGATTAGCACAGGCGTGCAAACTCGCATCAAACGTGTATATACAGGATAGACGGATACACACACACACACACATGCATCTTTCTCCTCCCTCCCCTTGTGTCTGTACACATGCGCATACAAACACGCTCCATAGCTCACACCTCACTCCTCCTCTAGTGCCGCCAGCTCATTTTCAGCTCAGCGTTCCCGGTACTATCCATCTCTGCCACCCTCGGTATGTGATAAAACACCCTGCACACTCGCCATCACGTGCTCCACCTAGACTGTGGTTGGTGCTAGAGAATCTTATCCTCCCTCGATCTCTACCTCCCTCTGTACCTCTGTCTTCCTCTCTCCACATCCCTCTCTACCTCCCGCTCCTCCGTCTCCAGCCCTCTCTCCAGTGCCCCCCGCTGCCAGTGCTCAGTGCAAGGCTGGCGTGGGGGGCAGGTTTGTAGGGACAGGCAGGCTAATTGAAAGGGAAGGCTGTCGTGGCTGATTCCCTCTGACAGAGCTGCTTTGCCAGGGGAGGCTCTGTTGCACTGCCACCCGCTGTGAGTTAGTACAAGGTGTGTGTGTGTGTGTGTCAAATAAATCCTTTTTGGATTTCACTGCAAGACCTTGAAAAGCGGTAGAAAGTTTATGTTTCACTGCAAGACCTTGAAAAGCGGTAGAAAGTTAGTAGCAATTGTAGTATAACTACTGTTACTACACCTTCTAATTAAACTACTGCAAGTAACTGGCTATTGTTTTCAGTCCCTGCTAGTGTCATATTCTACTTCTCTGTATGGAGGGTTGACAGTACAGACTGTAGGACCTACCACAGAGTCCTTAAATTTATACCAACCTGCCAATGTTCAGTATTTCACGCTTTGATACCTCACCTCCCTCCCCCCGTCCTGCTGACGCACTATATCACATCAACCCACAAGCTAATCTCCTCACTGGAATGGCATCCACAGGCTTGTCACATACCCTCCTAGTGTCTACTGTCACTTAGCCAAAGCTCGCTAACTTACTAGCCTGCTGCTAGCCTTCACGCCCACACCCCCCACGCCCCTCCCCCCTCCCAACGCTGGTGTTGGCAGGCAGAGTCAGAGTCAGTGGCGTGCTGTATAATCAGTGTGTACAGCCCTGGCCTACGTAGCTTCCTTGTCTGTGTTGGAGTGGACCGTGGGTGGGTGGGGGAGGGTGTTCAGACAGTAATTTATGGGGCTGTCTAATTGACAAAATGAGATGGGGAGATGGAAGGCTGAGGTGATTAGAGTCTGGAGAATATAAGCCTCAGACCCCCGCTGTTTCTGCTGCCATGTGCAACACCATGGCCAAACCCTGGTCTCATCATGATGTCTAAGCACAAAGGGACTCATCGTAGAAACGCACTGTCCTTGTACCTGGGATTCATATGCCACTTACTGTTGGCAAGTCTGTTAAATGGCATGTATGGAGGGTCAGATGGCTGAGCGGTTAGGGAGTTGAGCTATTAATCAGAAGGTTGTTGGTTCGAATCCTGGCTGTGCAAAATGACGTTGTGTCCTTGGGCAAGGCACTTCACCCTACTTGCCACGGGGAGAATATCCCTGTACTTACTGTAAGTCGCTCTGGATAAGAGCGTCTGCTAAATGACTAAATGTAAATCTGTCTTCTCCATAGGACCACAGTGAGTTTCGTGGCCTACTGCTGCTCCAGCCAGTGTGTACGGACGTTTGACCTCCAGGGATGACTTTGTGGCGCTTGCCCCTCCCTCCTTGCGGAAGCACCTCCATTGGTGCTGGTCTCCTTGACAAGTAAGAAGGAAGCCTATTTGAGTCCATTAATGGACAGTGATGCTTCTCCCATCTCCACTTCTTCTGTGTGGGGAGAGATGAAGGATTGAACTTGAACCTCATCCATTCACTGACACGGTGAAGGGGAAAGATGAACACTGAATGGATTCAAGTCGTGGACAAGTCTTAACTGCACTTTTAATTCTCAACCTCCCAGTTGAAAATAATTTTAGTCATGGTGGTTGGCTAAATAAAAATGTCCACAAACTGTCTGAATATGTATAAATGATTCATCTCATGTCTGCAGTTGACAACATCACAGTAAAGTACATACTGTTTGTAATAGCCTAATCCCCAGCCATAGAGTTTAGTATAGTGCAGTCTGTTGGTAGGTTCCTCTCAAAGAAAGGAAGACTACTCTACAGGTCCTTCACAAGCGGAAGTAAAGTCTTGAAGAATGAGCAGACAATTCTGATTTGTTTTTCTTAATGGAGGATCTATTTTGGGTTTTCTATAGATTTTTTGAATAAATTAATAGGAAGTTTTTGATTAAACTTTTGCTGACTGGAATGTCTGTTTTGAATAAGCCGCCTTTAAAAAAGTTCTGAAAATATATTCTTCAAAAACCAAAGGTTTGGCGTTCTTTCGCTTTACCTCTCTTTGTTAAGCAAAATGTTTGTGATGAATGGAATTGCAATACATTTCAAAATGAATACACATTTCATGTTTGAGTGTTGTTCAACACTAATTTAGACTTATCAATTGTTCAAAATTGTCAGGTGTTAACCAGATGTGAAAAAATGAATGTTTTTAATATTGTGTTTTCCACTTTACACCATGGCTTGTGCTGCATACACATGAAACTTATATGAATGATCTCCTTTTACTGTAATGGGCCACACATGACAGGATCCAATTTAAAAGACATGTATGTTAATATCAAGACCCAAAAAGCCACATGTCCTACCAGCATAGGGGGCAGCAAAGCTCTGTCAATGTCTTAAGAATGTAACCGAACACTCAAACAGCATTTAGTGGTGCTATAGAATCACCAGTCAGCTCAAGAGAAACTAACTATACTTTAAGAATTGTCAAGCTAGAGCTCTGGCAAGTTATTGTTTTGGATACATAATATCTGAATTGGCAACTCAACATTTTTGAAGAATTGTGAAGCATGAATATGACACATTAAAAAAAGCCAGCAAAGTATTGACATGATTGGGTCTACTACAAAGACTACCTATTGTAAAGCATCCTACTGTATAACATTGGTTGAGTCTGAGTTGAATCCTTTTCAGGATTCCTGCACTGTGAAGGCCTTGTGTCATTCATTTGTTTAACTGAACATTGTATGTTTATCATTACTACGTTGTACAATACCAAGTTATGATTATTCACTTTTATTTGAATTTCTTGCATTTTGCAATAAAGATCATGAATGTTTAACATTGATGGAAAGGGTCTGAGTCATATCATGTACAACACACGAGGGTCTTCAACATGCTGCAAATATATCCCATGGTTTACTTTTTGAGTTAAACAATAGCATCTCATACAAACGCACAAACATATTCCATATATTTAATTATGCTGTTTGTTTTTGGAGAACAGCACTGGTCAGATTGCTGTGTGTGTGTGCTTCTGGCCTGTCCTTGCCACATCAGGACCAAACACCTCCTCCTCCTCTTCCCCTCCTCCTCCTCTTCCCCTCCTCCTCCTCTTCCCCTCCTCCTCTTCCCCCCCTCCTCCTCTTCCCCTCCTCCTCTTCCTCTTCCCCTCCTCCTCTTCCCCTCCTCTTCCCCTCCTCCTCTTCCCCTCCTCCTCCTCTTCCCCTCCTCCTCTTCCCCTCCTCCTCCTCTTCCCCTCCTCCTCCTACCATCCAGTCCAGAGTCTCAGCATCCAAGATGGCTCTCTGTCCTCTGCAGCTGAACAATGAAAGGGAAGATTGTGTTTTTTCTCTAGGGCATCTATTTATAAAGGGCAAAGCCAAGGCATCAATCTGACCCTGATTGTAGCCTGTCCATCTATACACCATGCATGGGGCTCTGCAGGCTTTGGTAACAAAGTCTTGAAATTGTATGATCAAAAAACATCACGAAGACTAGACTGTAGAGTGGATACAAATCCACTCTACACCTGCGATTCCCAACCCGTGGGCCGCGGCCCACTAATGGTCCATTAGGGTAATGCAGGCGGGCCTCCAAACCAATGAAAAATAAATATAAAAATATTTATATATACCGTTCATAAATGATTATTAAATTATTAAATGTTTTCATGATATTTTGTCTTTAATTCATCATGACCAAAACGCTTATAGATATGCCTGACATGTTGACAAAAGACCAACTGACATTTCCACCTTAAATTGCATACGCCCACTTCAATTCACTATGCACGCATCACTTCCGCATATTGCATAACCCAAGTCAACAATTTCCGGTAGCGAGCAGTTTCGTTAGTTCTCAACAAAAAAAAACAGTTTTTTCGGGTTGCCTTCCCAAAATGACTGTTACGATGTACATGGGAATCCATGTTGCTGCGCTTCAAGCAAGAGGGAAAAGAGCAGTACTGCCAGTACTGAAAAAGTACGTTTCGAGCTACATGGACAATTACGAAGGTAAGGTTTATCTATCTCACACAGTAAAAGTAGCTAGTCTAGCTATCACTAGCTAGCTTTTGAATGGATTTCAGCAGTGACGTTAGCTAGGCTAGCTAGCTAACAATTTTAAACTTTAAGAATGGTTGTAGTTACGCAGGTTACCTCTCTTTACAATGTGTGCTTACTGTGGCGCTGATGGAGACTTTGTCTTCTTTGATCGCTCAAATACATTCTACATTTACATGACGCTCTTATCCAGAGGGTTAGTAAGTACAGGGACATTCCCCCTAGCCTGGCTCTGCCCTCCTACGTACTTCTGCTCAATTTTGATTTTGCTTCTGTACTAGGTCTGGCCATGAGGTAAGTAAGTCAGATGTCTCCGGTTAATTTTCTACCGGCCAATCAGCGAACAGAGGGAGTGGCTGTCGTGCGCTAGTTTGTGTTGTAGTTCCGTAATGGTGGCGGAGAAAGATTTGAGCGAAGCCATTCAGTCCGTTGTGGCAACGCTGCCGAATATCCATAAGCTAAAGCCAGAGCAAGAACAAGAGTTTTGTTGGTGGCCATGATGTTGTGGCCCTCCTCCCCACAGGGTTCGGGAACAGTTTGATTTTCCAGCTACGGCAGCTAGCTCTGTTAAGGTAGTGGTGAAGGAATAGGGTAAGGCGAACACTAGCGATTGGTTATGGCAGATCAGAGTGGCTCTGGGCAGATCCAATAGTTTTAAACTTCAACAGAGTACCCGCCTACAAGGAAGTCAACGCTTGTCAATGGAGCGAGGCCAGACTCTCTGTACAAATGCAATGTACGAGAGTCTGGTTAGGACCAGGCTACATTCCCCCGAGGCAAGTAGGGTGAAGTGCCTTGCCCAAGGACAAAACATAATTATGCACGTCCAGGAATCGAACCGTCAACCTTCTGATCAATAGCCCGATGCCCTAACCGCTCAGCCATCTGACTCACCTCAAATTTAGCCGTGAAAGCGAACTGTTTGGCTGACGTGATGTTGTTAAACGTGTGAAAAGCGCAAATTAAGTGAACGGATGGGTTGTTAGTTGGCCCTATGCAAGTGGGCTGCAAAGTGGAAAAGGTTGGGAATGGCTGACCTACAGTATTACTGTGCATTGGGGTCCCTAATCAATACAACATTAATACAACCTTTTTTTAAATACTTTTATATGACCAGGGAAGTTCACAAGTATTCTGCATTGAGCACCAACGAAACTCAGATTCCCAGAAGGCATCCTAGTCCCAGTGAGGGTTGCTACCATGGTGCCTATTTACTGTACTCCACTGATCTGCATAAGGAAAATGTGTTTGTCATGATTGCTCACGGTCATTTTAGTCTTAAATTATCTAAGACTGCCATTGGTTGTGCAGGAGTGAATAGCAGTTTAGAGTTCATGAGTTCGTGAGAAACCAAATCTAGCTCAGTGTTCAGATTCCCTGATGTTTGTTAATCAAACCAACCTCCTATATGTCACAATTACTATTCCGTTCACATACACACCCTGCCTTAATGTGCTTTTCACCTTCACTCCTGGCTAAGTGTCCTGGGGGACAGTGTTTTGTGGTATCAGGTTGCTAGTGTAGGAGACACTTTGGCGAGGTCACGAGCAGCCATGAGGTGGGTCTGGGTTGAGAGGCAAAAGGACACACACTCCAAACTTACTGTATCTCACCTTAACATATATGTATGTAAAAAATGAATACTGTACTATACACAATGCCCATTGGTTTAGAAGATACAGTATGTTTTGAAACAGTTTGAAACTTCAGTAAATGCAAATAAGCTGTAAGGATGAGCCAGGCTCCACAATGAGCTAATGTGCTACAGAAGGATCTGAAGGATGCGCTCTTGTCTTTGCCAAAGGAAGTTATTTGGGGTGATGGAGCGACAGGGGTAAAGGGGTAGCAGAATGAGGAAATACAAATCAGCAATCAAACTTCTGAAAAGGAACGGGGGTGAGATCATTCTTTACCAAATTAATCACAAATGTTTGGCAGAGGAAGAAACAGACTGACACCCCTGGCCCTCATTGACCAAAAAAGGCAAGAATGAAAAAGAAGTGAGAGGAGTAACTTCAGGCATGGTTAGTTAAATATGTGGGGTGCAAGTGGAGAGAACGCGGACGCTAGGCTAGTTCTCAGATGCTGTATGCGTCATGTGAGTATGACAATGTTCCTTCAAAGAATGGATCATGTACATGGGTATAACAGCTCAGTATAGGTTCAGCCGCAACACCCACCTGAACCTGACTCCACAAAGTGATAAATGATTTGAGGGTGTTAAACTACATTACGTATACTGTAGAATCTCATGATATTTTGAGCCAGCACGGTTAACTCTGATAGATGAGTGGAAAGTGCCGGTATGCTAGACCGTCATTTTTTTTGCACTGCTCCTCTCTCCAAGGAGCAGGATTTATATAGATTTGGTCCTCTGGTTTCCATTGGTTGAGAAGTTGAGAGATTCTCCCCTATGGGGCTGAAAAATACTATGGATGTGTTTGTTTGTTTGTGTGTGTATGTGCATATTAATGTCTGTTTGAGAGAGAGAAAAGAGGGAAAGAGAATGATATAGAGAACATGTGTGTGTCTGTCCATTTGTGTGTGTGTGACAGCAGGAACAGCTCTAACAAAGAGTTGAGCGCTCACTGTGCAACTTTGACCTTTACTCTCAGCCAGCTCTAAAACCGATGTCGTCATTGTCAACTTCGGCTTCATTATACCCCACAATGGGACAATAGCAGGAAACAGTGTGTATATGGCAATACTATAGATAATATTCAACAACCAGTTACCTTTGGGAGTACTGTTCAAGTTTGACCATTAGGTCACGGCATAATCTAGTTCTTCTGATCTACATTTGTATTGTAGCTGCTAGTTAGTTTTCACAGGTTTTGATCTGGTTTATTTGGGATCCCCCTCTGACTCCAAAACATAAAACTATTTACACCTCAGTATGGTACTGCACACAAAGAGAGGATGTTGCCAGATCTGGACAATTTAGGGAACAGGTGCATACACAGAGCATTGCACGCATGAAAACTGATCCACCAGTACTGATCTTGAGGTACAGTCATACTATATTCTCTCAATAAAGATGAAATTATGATAATGTGTAACAGGGTGATTTTTGTTTAAACTGATTCTATTGTGGGAAGCTCAGGTCCTATCACAAACAAACACTAGCAGGTTCCTTTGTGAGTGACTTCAATGTCACCTCCAACAGCAGCCTTGGAAAAAACAAACAGATAAAGCAAAGTGCAGAGAGTTAGGATGGGGCAGAGAAAGGGTTCTGTCAGAGTGAAGAGCCAACAAAAGTCTTAGGCTGAATGACACAAGCTTTACCTTTTACAACTTTAATGGAGACTTTACAATGAGTGTGTGTTACGAAAACCCAGTGGCCTTCGCCAGGAGAGTTAAAAAAGATGGCAGTACTGCACTTGAATAAGAAAAATGACAAATGGTTATTAGAATTAGGATTAATCTCTGGTAGATTAACTTTTTGTATGGATAATTTACTCTGTTATTACTTTCCAAGATCATAAATTCATTCACGTGGACTATTCTTTGCATAGATGCTAATGGGGCATAGAGTTAAGAATCTCTTTCCTGCAATATTTCCTCTATATTCTTCGCTGCTATGACTGTAATTGACAGTCAGTTGGACAGTTATCTCATTCATGGATATATGTCTCCTGGGGACAGGGCATGGCAAGAAGTTTAGATGTTGTTCACAAGACACTCAGCTGTACAGAGACAACACAATATATTCCATAGATAAACATCAATATTAATCAGGACCATAGACATAGGATAAGGGAGGGTAGTTTGAGTGCCAGCAAACTTCATCCTGGGTACAATACAAATGAGATACTCCACCCCCTTCTGCCAAGTCCCCCTCCCTCCATGCTTCACCATTTATACGCCAGTCTGTATAACCTCCCCTCTGAACAATATCCTGCCATGTCCAGCTTGCAGTTTCCAGAAAGGGCCATAAATCATCGCAAAGCAAACATTTGTAATCCATAATGCCTTTTCCTGACACAGAAATGTATTACCTGTGACGGGCAAGCAGATGCTTCTCAAGCCCCCTGTGTCTCCCTCTGTCCACCTGTGCCAACAGATTCCAGTGGAGAGAATGGAAGGGGGAAGAAAAAAAAATGAAGCGAGGAATAGTCAGTGGATGGCAAGTTGTTTAATGTAGAGGTGTACACAGGTTTACCAGGTTATGATTGGATGCAGAATTTTATGTTTTATGGATTGTTTAAGCAACTTTTTCTCTACAAAAGGGTGTGAACTTCATATTATTAAATCCTGTCAACAGGAAGTAGCTGGGGTTTGATTATCAATCAAAAATCCTGTGATTAAAGTGATAGAGCCACTTATTTCAATAAGAATACTGGATTATATGACCATCCGTCTTTATGCCATCTGAGAAGTGCAGGGGTAAGGAGACATTGAATAGCTTGGCTAATCCATGAATAAAATGAGAGACATAAGAATTTGGCCCAACCGTTGTGTCAAAATGTGTATGTGCAGCTAAATGTCTGGGTTGTCATTTCATATTTATATTTTTATAGCCCATTCCGGGGACACTGTATATCCGTTGCTGTAAGATTTAGGAATTATCTGGTCATCTGAAAGCTGATATAAACAAGATAGGGGCCAGATATATAGCTTGCTGTGAGTGTGGAGAGGAATCAACACAAACAGACCACAAGCAGCACACAGACAGGCACAGGATATCTGTCTGACTTCCTCTTCCTTAAACACACATGCCCGGACCAAAATTTGGGGTTACTGCAGTGTGACTTCTGGCCTGCGGGATTGAGGTTTTACTCACAGTAAGCACTTGACAATGTGGGATTGGAGGGAATGAAAGGTGACATTACAAAATCCATGGAATGATATTTGGTAGTAGGCTAGTCCACTTTAGTCTTTTGACCAAGAAGTGGTATTGTCGCTTTAATTTATGCCACTGAGACATTCTGCATTAAAGCACTGGTAGTAGTATAGTTGCTTTACAGTGTACTATACACTCCCATGTGTTTAAACAGTGCGAATTTAAATGAAATATGCTCATGTCACTAATCTCTTAACTCCAGATGGCGCCGTATTTGATGTCATTTGCAACGGCCATGGACAATCTTTGTTCGCAGTGTGCATCTACAAGGGAACCTGCATCAGTTAGTGCACAAAGTAGGTGCATTATGTTTAAAAAGAACTACAGTGACTGGTAAATAGGCCCTACCTAAAACTTAAGTCCAGAAATTAGTAGGCTAGGACTTCAATTTAACTAAATATCAACATGGCAAAAGTTTCATAAAACACGGCATAGCTATTTATATTTGGCTACCATAATGTTCGACATTAGTTTACTGTAGAAGCAATTGTGGAAAAACATTGAGAGCCTTGTTTTGTCTCAACTTGTGACGCTTTTCAGTGTAGTAATAGGTTATTCCCCAGTTAGGAAGAGTCAAGTGGGAGGGTGCTGTTGTTCAGAAGGGAGGAGCTTCGCAATGACAAGAGCCTGCTTCTCTGAGTTTGTTAGTTGCTTTCCTAAAAATAGCAGACGAGTGTCAACGTGAGTGAAATTACGCCCATGTAACACTGTCTCTCTTGGAGTCGTTTTGATAAAAATATATCTTTATCGAGAAAAGGACTGGGAGGGGAACAGGGTAAGTTACAAACCGCGTTATCTTTGCTCATAGCGTTGTGCAGAGAGCGAGAGCTTGAGAGAGGGGCTGAGGAAACAAGACGACCGCTGTGTTTTGGTAGTCTTTCTGAGATTTTACTTTGCAGCACATTCAGATTGCAACTTAGTTTTAAGGTACATCCTAAACTGACATCACTAGTATAGCCTATGTCTGTATTCATGTCTTAATTTATGTTTGACATGTACAAACATTATTATTACTTTATGTATGCCCCCTGTAATTATTAATCCCAGTGAACTGTACTTTGCTGTGAATGTAATAATTGTGTGCCATTATCTAAAGTGAACTACTATAGGTAATAAAGGTAGACTACTAGCTGTTAACTAGCTAGATCTCAGCAGTGGAGCAGTCTATTCGTGTGATTTTTGGAAAAATGTTCTACCAGGGCTACTGCTGTAACCTACTGTATTCCAAGTAACTACATCGATCCCAATCGTGATAAACTAAGCTATCAGTTAGCGCTCTAAAAATAATATGCAGTGGAACACATGTCGGATTTGTCCATGAAGAATTATTTTCAGAACAGAAAAAATACTGTGACAGTATACCCAACACATGATTGTCGGCTATGTATTTCATTAAATACATGGTCACGAGTTACAAAGACATAGGATCAAAGCCTTTTTACTTTAACTCATTTTTATATTTATACAAGATCTATGTATGCAGTCTCTTAAAGATGATGCCGTCTACCCATCTCCCTTTACTGCATATTTCATCAACAGTTACCAGTCCTTCGACTTCAGTTTGAATTATCCTTAGTGTCAGTCTGTCTGTTTGCTTTAGTAATTACAGGCTACAGAAGACAGGTAATCAGGTCATGGTACGCTGTCATGAAAGTGACCTCGGGGACCATGTGTGCCCCTAATTTGTTTCACTGTGAATATATTTTCAATCACCGTCACAATGGCCAGTCTAGAGAACTGTGTTATTATTCCTGTTAACTCTCTGTTATACTGTATTACATTAAAACTTTGTTGTTGTGAGTATGGGGTTATGTAATTATCTCTAATCAATTATGTTATTGAATTAGTTGAAAGGGAACATTTCATTGCTTTTGAATGACTCAAAGGTACGTTTTGAGGTTAATAAAACTATTATGACTTGCATTGAAAATATTTGATAGAAACCACTCCTTTGTCACAATTCTAAATGTTTTTTTGTTGTTGTCATAATCCCATGACCTTGTGTGTTATTAAGAGCAGATGCCAGATATGTGAGTATATACAGAGTTAGATTACAAGTCTTCATATGAATTTGGGAAGGTACGCCCACTAGGGATACACTCTGTATATTGCAAGACATTTTTATACAACATAGCCTATTGCCAATAACAGACCTGGCAACACAACTGGGATTCAATCACATCAGTATTCTCATATTTAAAAGCATTTCTTGAGCCTTATATTACTTTTAACTTCCACATCATATAATTCACTTATACCTCAATAAACTGATTTGTTTGCAATCAGCATGTTATGCACTTCCATCTCATTTAATCAAATGCATTTTACCCCACACGCACATGTAATTAGATGAGTACAATTTGATGAATACCGTTTTGCAGTAGATGCTGGGGAGAGGATTTACTGGCATCGTGATGACTGAGCAGTGAATGGAAAAGTTGCTCTCAACATCGAGTAGCATTCAATGGCTTTAACTGGATGAAATATCTGTCACAGTATTCTATTTATTTTATGTCACGGCTACGTTTCAGCAGAATAAAACAAGGATAGTGTGACTAAAACACAGTGCCGTAACCTTGGCTTGATAGTCATCAGTGTAGGATAAGGACACATGATATTCTGGTTCTAATGAATCCATGTTCCTCAGGTTTTTTTCCCCCTTTCTCCTTGAGCTACCCAATGAAAGGGTATTTCTGGCATGGTGGTAAACAAAAATAGCAACAGTTCTAAGGCACAGACGTCTTTTTTAGCACTGCATAACTCGGAAATAGAGACCTCTGTGTGTGTGTGTGTGTGTGTGTGTGTGTGTGTGTGTGTGTGTGTGTGTGTGTGTGTTTTTGGGGGGTATTGAAAGGCTATTTCTGGAACTCACTCTGTAAGTGAGTTTTTTCTAGTCAATTACATGACACACTTCTCTAGTGGATCTGATGCTGCCTGTTGCTACAGAGGAGTGCATTCCTTATTCACCCTGATTAGCTGGTGTGATGCATGGCTTAACAAATGATATTCCTTATCATTCATCATATAAATAATGATGGATCTATCTCCACTCCACTGTTGGGGATTTATATGCAAAGAAATAACCTAACTACAGTTAATCTTGCAACCAACTTTGAATCAGAATCAGACCTGGCTCTTTTTTTCCCCCGTGTATATATTTTGCTCTCTCTCTCTGTCTCTCTCTCTCTCTCTCTCTCTCTCTCTCTCTCTCTGTCTCTCTCTCTCTCTCTCTCTCTCTCTCTCTCTCTCTCTCTCTCTCTCTCTCTCTCTCTCTCACACTCTCTCTCACTCTTGCTCTCTCTCTCTCTCTTACTCTCTTACTCTCTCTCACTCTTGCTCTCTCTCACTCTTGCTCTCTCTCTCTCTCTCTCTCTCTCTCTCTCTCTCTCTCTCTCTCTCTCTCTCTCTCTCTCTCTCTCTCTCACACTCACACTCACACTCACACTCTCGCTCTCTCTCTCTCTCTTACTCTCTTACTCTCTCTCACACTCTCTCTCACTCTTGCTCTCTCTCTCTCACACTCACACTCTCGCTCTCTCTCTCTCTCTCTCTCTCTTACTCTCGCTCTCTCTTTGTGTGTATGCCACTGTGTGTATCAGTGCTCTTGATGTGAGCCACTCAGTGGAGAAGCACTAAAAAGTACATTCTCTGTCGGGAGACATCAGCCTCAGTTGAGATCTATACTTGCAATATCACTCTTCATTTAATCTCTTCAAAGGATTAGTGTGAGGGAGCCTTTTCTGAGAGCTGCTGTAGAAGGTGGATTCTTTCACTGTGGTCCTGAGGTACTGAGCAAGAAGTCTTCTCCTCTTATTTTTAGCACAATCTTAACCACCCCGAGTTTGAGAGCCTGCCGTAGGTGAACCAACCCTAAGAGATCTGTGTCCTGCCAAAAGAGGAGTATTACGGTTACTGCCAGGTAAGATACCATTGCTATGAGCTACAGCTTGAATCACGACCATTTACAATCATAAGCGTCTCTTGGACCTTTCTGTTGTTTTGCTTTGAAAATTGTATTGCCTTCTACAAGTTCTTTGAGCCACATCCTTACTGTGATTATTTCACTGGTCTAAAATTTTATTTTCACTGGCTCAGAGGTATTACGGTAACTTTTCATTTGGGTTCCATGAGTCGACATGCCTTTCACTGTAACAGACTACAGTGAGTTGGAGCCATCCCCACTTAGCTCAGCTGGATACAGAATAACATTTACTAAAAGTCCTGAATTTCATCTCAGTGTTTTGTCCTTTATGACCAGTCCAATGACAACTCTCCTGATTGAAATCGCTTACAGTTATCCCTCAAGGCCTGCGAAAATATTTAGAAAGAGGTGTATTTAGTATTACAGTAGGCAAGTGATAATAGATATGATATGTTTAGTTTGTGGAGTGATACCTTCTCTGTAAGAGACTGGAGGTACATCTTTGTGGAGTGAGGTTATGTATGTTTAGCAAAGGAATATCTCATATTTCAGTTTTTCTGGTGCATGTATAGTAGTCATTGTTGGCTATCAATGGTTTTGCTTTGTTTTACATAGTGCTTTTAAAATGATTCTTGATAAGTTAAAGCATTCCAATATGCCTGTAGAGCTGTCCCAACAAATGCATTTTCAATATTGATAGCTCATCTGTCACTAAAACATGTAGTAGTTACTGACAAAAAATGCCTTACCGATTGTTCTGAAAGTTTAATTTGATTTAAAGATTCATTACAAAAGCTTACTGTAGCACTGTTATAATACAAAAGTTTAAGGAGATTATGTAAACACACTGCAGGCACTCTTCCAAAATGGGCTATTCTGGGTTATAATGGATGTGTTATAAAAGCACTCTGCAGAGGTTGCTTCTCCTTTGGCCTAGCTCTGATCCACCATTGTTGGAGCCCATATTGCCATCAGCTTAAGTGCCATTGATGCACAGTCCCTAACCAACGCAAAACTGTATGTAGCCTCGTCTCAGAACTAAGGGGACTCAGGTGCTTTTGCACAAGACCTTAGAGGAGCATACAGAATCCTGAAGCCTGTGAATAATCGTCTTGACAGTACAACCCATCGGACACATGACTGTTTCAGGAAGGAACATTAAAGATACAGAGCAGGTTCACTCTTAATGACTCCTCCAAGAAGTATGTTTTAACAGCTTTTATACTAGTCTGTTACAGGCGCTACACTAGATATGGGTATGCTGTGCTCTCCTCTCCTTTCTCGCCTGTCTGTGGCTTTTGGAAGTATTCCTGCTGGGTTGCCCAGAAATTATGCTCCCAAGCTGTCCATTGGAGATCTCAAACCCAGAAAACCTCTGGCTGCCTCCTGTCTGACCACTAGGCCACATCGCCACACGTTTGATGCTAAATAAGTTCCAGAGGAGCTCAGAAATTACACTCAATAAATAAAGAAATCAAATAAAATTGTTTCCAAATATTATCCTCTCAATCTACTTTCCTGTATTCACATAAAACTGTCTTTGTTGCCCCTGTAAATAGGTTTTGCTCAACTTTGCCAACTTAAACTGTGAGCTGGGTTTGAGGCAGCATGTTGCAGCTTAATTAAACTGCATGTTGATTTAGAGAGAAAAGGTCCAAACCCAAGTTTTCTTTTTTTTTTTGGTCTGCTTCTAGTCCTGGGTCAGGTTTTAATACAGCCTACACATTATGAACTAATGTAAACAGATTACTATTACACACCATTAGAGCAATGTTAAATCTATGTATTAAGGAGGATGTTTATTTTATTGTCTATTTTATTGTCTTATTGTGTGTGACATAATTACAAATACAGATGGCTTTTCACTTCAAAACAGTACATTCAAAATAAGGGTTTTAATAATGGTCGATGCAACTCATTAGTTTGTCTACCTCTCATTGATGACCTTGCTTTCCACTATCACTGAAGTTAATCCCTGCTGGAGATGGCTTCAGTCTTTTGGCCTGGACCATTACATGCATGGGAGGGGGTGGGGGTTGAGACGGTACCTGAGCCATCAGCTTCTTTAACTCTCTTCTAATCCTGTTGTAGCATATAATTCCTCTCTTCCCCCAGCACTTGTGCACTTTAACCCTCCATTGGCGTGCATGTTCATACACTGACTGTTACCACTGGCAGTGTGTGTGTGTGTGGGCGTCATTGGTGTATTTAGTGCGCAGTACTCGTGATGCAGTCAGTGATTAAGATGTTGGTGAGACGCGCACACACAGATTCCCGGAACTATAGATAGATAGTGCACAGTGCCGTGATGAAGTATGTGACACACACAGACCTAATTGAAGACCTAATTCACCATACAGCAGTGTGTACAGTTCTGCCTAAGGGGTGTTTGCTATGTTACATTAACGTTTGTATATTTTTTACTTTGTGCTGTAAAATAGTCTTGTATTTTCGGTATCCCATTCACATAAATAAGACACCAACAGTTCATTTGCATGAACATTGTTCGTGTCATAGGTAATGTAAACATGAATAGGAATCATACTATACCGTATGACCCCACTGAACATCTCTGTTGTTTACTCAGTAAATACAGTCTGAAGACAGGAAAATTTGGTTGGGGCAGCCCAAGGAAACCCTGGAGCTCAACTCTCGGGATAAAGTCCTTAAATGTCTTAACAATCGCTGCACCACTTGAAAGCAAGATATCACTTTGCTGAAAACACTTCATTTCAGTGAGAGCAGAAATTAACAAGTTGGAAGAATTCATTATAATTTCATTTACTAGATCAAAAGATAGGGCGCGATACTATATACGATATTATGCAGTGTTCTTTCTCATTTTGGTGTCTAGTTCGGTGTTAAACACAAATTCATTATATGATAAAGAGTCTGTTTGGGAAGGTTTAACACGGTTATCGATCTTGAAGAAAATAATTATTGTTGAGCTCTCTTAAAGTTACTTATTTTAACTGACTACAGTTGAGCTGCTGTGCAAAGCAGCACATTGTTTAAAAAACTATGAAACAAGGTAATGGTCTCAAACTAGGTATTTGGTCAAGACATTAACTTGGGACATTTAAAGTTTGTAGAAAATAATGGAAAAAGTGTCTCAGTTTTAAAAGTTCAACAGTTTTTTTGTGTTTTTTTTAATATAAAAGAACAGAGGCCAAAGAAGGAGAAAATCTGGTTTTACAGGGCAGCCTGTCTTTCGATTTGTGGGGTACGCATGACATCACCCTCTTTGTGTTAAAAGGACTGACAGCATTCAAGAAGGGAAAATATGATTCCACTGCAACTGTTATAAAAGCAACACAATAATGAAATTACATCACAGCAGGCAGAGTAATTAAATAAGCAGGTTGTTGTCAAATTTTTACTAGCTCTGCGCACAGCTTATGAAAATGTGAGTAATAGTGTTACACTTAGACGGATGGGGTTTCAGCGAGCACAGCTCTCAGACTGGGGATAGATGTCTAGCGTTATGGATTGTTTCAAATTAAAATGGGTTGGTCATAGAGTCTACATGGTGGGAACTGAAGGTATCTGAAGGTAGTAAACAAACTAGCTGGATGGCGATCCTTTTGACAAGAAAATGTGCGAGTGTGTGGTCTGTTTTCTGGGAGAATGGTCTGGTCTATGAAAAAGCAAGGATGTTTATCTAAAGTGGTTGTACTACTTACACATTTATACACTGCACATTTTGACCTAATGAGGTTCTGCTTCACAAAATCTCAACCAGGCCACGTGTCATACTGTCCTCTCACTGAGTAGCCAATCAGAACTCTCCCATCATCATCAGCTGAGCCAGGATAAGTGGGAGCGATTTTCCCATCGTAAGCTCAGCATCACAGCCCTTTCAGTTTGGGTGGTGAGAATGCAGAACAATTAAAAGCATTTAATCACTTTGGCCCCTTAGCTTCCAGTTAAATAAGTTGTCTGGTAAAGGAGTAAGATGAGTTTAATTATTACATCACGGAAAAAAACTAATTGTTTTTTTGGTACTTTGCGGTTTGTGACCCGCAAAGTACCAAAGGCCACTGTCAATACTCAGACAGCATGACACCACATTGAAGCACGTCTGGCTTTGAGTAATGAATTAATCACAGTAAATGGCCGGGCCGTAAAAACATTGAGAGCTGACAACTGGAACAGTTATGGCACTGGGGGCAAGGCCAGTAAAACGCTAATAATGACTGGAGAGATATTTTAATTGAAGCCAAATGAGAGATGTTTTACAAATCTTTAACATAGGTGGATTAAAGGTTAGACTGTTATTGTTTTGAAGCCTGTTTAAGATGCCCAAATTTGGTATGTTTAAACCATAGAGTAGAGCATAATTTGCATTACAGAATACATATTTTATGTTCTTTGAAGTACCTGTAACTTCATTATCTCCTTGAATAAAATTTCATTCGTATCGCTTGCATCAAAGATAGTCTTGGGGAAAAAAAGAGAAATATTTAAAACTGTGTTGAATAATTGAAAGCTGTGTTAAGGCAATGTACAAGACTACAGTGAGTAAACATGCAGGTTATTGAGGGCTGAGATATCCTAACATGGCCCCTGAGGAGTAGATCCTTGATTCATCCTTGTTGTTTACCATTTCTAAAGTTCTCGTCCGAATAACATCAAAAGGCAGCCATGCACTATAGAACTCGCCAGAGGACTGTGGGTATGCTGATTTCCTCACTGTCCGTCTGATTATGCCTCCAGCGGGCACTTTAACTGCTGATGGACTTTGATGCAAATTCAATAGAAGGAGGGGGTGAATGACGGAGAGTTGATTGTGAATGCAAGCCCTTCATTGGAAAGCCCTGAATGCTTGCAAATAATGTGGATGCAAACAATCTGTTTTTTTCTGATAGCGATAGAGGACCAACATTCAGTGTAATTGGCTGGTATGGCTTTCCCACACTTTTAGCCCCATCTCTGACCAGCATCTTACCAATCATTGAGTTGAATTAACACATAAAAGGTCTGCAAGAGTTCAGTTCATAGTCATTGGCATCTCTTGTGAGCCAAGCCTTGTGAGGATGTTTTGAGAGTGAATCTCCTCGATGGCTTGCTTGTGTTACACGTTAGCAAGGGTTTCTCTGAACTCTCATTGATCCAGTTTGGGACTCCTGTTGGGGTTCACATGGGGGTCACCACCATTACAGCACGGCCCCCTACCTCGGATATCAGCAGACTGCCATTAAAGGGAGATTGATGGAACTGCTACCAATTACACTACTTTTACACAGAGCCTAATGGGCCTGAGAAAGCTACTGGACAGTCACAAGTCAGCCATGATAACTACAGTACTGTAGGAGCTTTTGCCCATGACTCTGGACAAGTATGGAAGTATTGAAATCCATGGACTGTACTGTAGCCGCCTGTGGCATTTATCAATTGAATTTTAGTACAGTATGTGGTATTTAAGATTTCACATTTTATGCACTCAAGTTGAGACATTGCTAATGAAATTAGCATAGGCCTAACCCTTTTTAGACACATTGAACATATTAATATGCAAATGAAGATACAGAAGACAACTGTTCCATTGTTCTTCTTCAATCAGTCAAAGTTAATTTCAATACAATATCTCTGTGTGAATACTACCATGCAGCACCATCAGCACAGTCACACTCTGCCAGTGCAATATCTCGCACTCCTAAATGGTATATAGTCTTATAAATGCCTGAGTAGTCTCTCTCTTTCTCTCATTCTTTCTTTCTCTCTCTCTTCTCTCTCTCTCTCTCTCTCTCTCTCTCTCTCTCTCTCTCTCTCTCCCTCTCTGTGTCACTCCCTCTTTTTTCTTTCTCTGCTCTTTGCTCTCTCGTTCTCTTCCTCTTTCGTGCTCTTCTCTCTCCCTCTCAAACACACTGTCTCCCATCTCTTTCTCTTTATTTCTCTTTTCCTCCTCCATAGAAAGTCTGTGATTACACAATGCATTCATTCCTCAGTGCTATTGGGGTTGACAGGCCAGTGTTGTATGTGGCAGAGGCCCTCTCCATGCAGGCCTTGTTATATTTCTCTTCTCAAGTGTATGCTAAAAGATGACAGTGCTGTGGGAAGTGCAAGGCAGTTCTGTGTGTGTGTGTTTCAGTGTAGAGTCAAGGCACATGTCACCTCATTGCAGGGTTTCTCAAAAGGGGACCACACAAACCCAGCCAGTTATGCTGCTGCCAGGGGTTTTGACACCATGGTTCTCTGAAGGAGAACAGTATTTATTTTCTTGTCAAAGCTATACATTGTTTTTTCTCTCCAAATAAAATCTCCTTTTCGCCTCAGTGATCTCTTTCTGTTTCTACCTCTGGCGTTTCCTACCAAACTTCCACCTTGCATCTTCAGCTACAACAAGGTAGACCTTGTTAATTACAGCTTGTTAGTTGCCTTAGCAACAGAAGTAAGGTGGAGGAACAGTGGTGAATGTGGTGATGGGGTGGGGGGAGGGGGGGTTATTGTCAGGGATCAGCTGTGTGTCTGGTTCACATCAGAGACCAACATTACCACCCCTCCACTTCACACTCTTCTCCACTGCTACTTAGACCACAAATCCTTCTCCCTGAGCTATAATAACATGAGTCATCTGCATGACTGTCAGGCTTGAACTCTGACCAAATTGGGTGACTGTGTTTCCACCAAATCTAGGCTGTATTTTAAAGGCACCACTAACACACACTACTGGGAGCAAAAAAAACCTTGCAATTGTTGTAGTTTACATATGAAAAGCCGAGACTAAACAATTTAACAACAACCTGAGGACAAGCAGCCCCTGTAGCACACACCGGACATTGCTGTTCTTGTTTAGTCACGAGGGTTAGGTCAGAAAAAGAAAAAGGGGAAAAGATGTCAGGGGAGGTGTGTCCACTGATCTCCACTCTGCCATGGTCGGACCGTGGAGGACACAAAAACAGGAAGTTGCCTGGGAGCAGGAAGCTCCAAGAGTGGGCTGTGCAAAGCCTGTGGTAGGATGCAGAGGTCTGCGACAGGAAGAAGGGCTCGCATGGACACGCTTTGACGGCTCAATAAGATTTTACTGATTGACAAAAGATTAAGAAGCTTCCTTGGAGTGGTAGAGTTCACCAAACATGACGTTTGTTCCTCACAGACACTCGGAAGTTTGCAATAGTTGACTTGTGTGGGGTTGTGTAAGATGTTTTTGTGCTATGCTAATGTGAACATAGAAAATTGCAATTTTTGTTGTGAGGCTAAATGTTAATAAAGACTATTGTGTTGTTGTTCAGCACTTGTTTGATAGAGAAGCATTTGAATGAAAATGGCCTCCGTCTATAGTTCTCTGAACAAGCGAACTGAATACCAAACTCTGAACATTTTCTTGCAAAGCCGCAGTTCCAAAACTCCTGTAGAATCGGATATCACACTTACAAGAAAAAAAAGTAGTTTGTTTTGGAAGGAGAGGATGTGATGTCTTTGGAAGTACCGACAAAGGTTACAAAGGTTTTGAAGCTCATGGATTAGATGCTGTGTTGTGTAGTGCTATACATGTTTATTTGGAGAAGAGAACCCAGTTTTATTGATTAATACTCCATAACAACAGCTTGTAGACAACAACCATAGTGTTTAATGACATACATGGGCAGGATAATGTTTGCTGTGCATAGATCGTGAGATTTTACGGTACACTGTCAGGCTCTCATTGAAGTCTGTGCTTCCCTCTGCCGCCTGGTGTTGATTTTCCTTACAGTGGGGAATGTGAGTGGGCTTAGGGTCATATTGATTTTTATGTCAAGTAGATGTAGTTTCTCCTATAGTGACATATTACATCTGTATTGATCTCTGTATGCAGCAACTTTCTGGTTAGCACTTCCAAGAAGTACACACTGTAATACTGTCTTTTATACCGTACACAAAGCCTTAAACATATGTTTAGTCCATCAGCAGGTAATGTACACTTTCTATATATATCAATATAGCAAAACTTTTCTTTAGATCATACAAACTGTAAAATGCAAAACAGATTGGTCTTCTTCAACCATATGTTCTAGTCACCGAGATAGTAAATCATATAGAACACATACATCATCTGCAAGCCCTATAAATCAGCTCTGTCATAAGATGGCTTTGGTGTCATAGTATCTGCTGGTCTGCTCCGGACTGCACTTCAGGTCCTGGATCTTGGCTCCACGTGCTGCTATAATCCTGGGGTGAGGGAGGGGGTGGTTGTGGGGGGGTGTCGTTTGGATAAACCCCCTTCACCCAGCCCTGACCTGCTTCTGTGTACCTCTTTAGATTCAATGAGATTAGGGAAGGGCTCAGGGACTTGGGGCAAGGCTGAGAAGCCAAAGGACTTCTGAGGAGAGGTGGGACAGTTAGCTGCTCAGGTGGGAACGTCAGTCTGGGGATCTATAGCTGCACAATCCTTCTCAGACTGTAGTGTTGGTTGTTCGAATAAGTAGGATTAGCTTTCAGCTCTGGTGCAAAAGACAGTTTGAAAGGATAAGAATGGAGATAAATATATGAAACCGGAGGGGATGTATTTTATAAGGTCGGTAACAAACTACACTTATTGATTTTTTTTTTTTCACGTTGGTAACAAACTACGCTTACTGGTTTACATTTTGTTTTGTTTGTTTCACAACAAATCACAACTTGTTTTTCTATGATTCCTTTTCATTGTAAAAAGTTAAGGAAACGTGTCGACTTCAGACTCAAGCTTTTTCCTCCGTGTCTCTTTTTCCACAGTTGTTGAGGCAAAGTGAAGACAGAGAGACAATGTGTTAAGGATCCGTTCTGGAATATTCACACAGACGTTGTTTCTGATATTCTTTGGGTGTCAGAGAAATCAAACTCGATCCCACCATGGGGCGGAAGAAGATCCAGATCACACGAATCATGGACGAGAGGAACAGGCAGGTCAGTGTCACCTTCACATGTCACCTTCATATGTCATCATTTTTCAGTCCGTCTTCTCAAGACTTGCCAGTCTCTTTCACACCTCAAGCAATGTTTTTTCTCTCTATAATGACTTATATTTTTGCAGAATTGTCTTTTTGTTTGTATAGTTATCTCCTAAAAAGATAATTGGAAGTCAGTCAACTGTGGACTAGAAATCTATTAGTGTGCATCCACACTGGCACCTAGAAACACATTTATGCAGCAAAACTTCTCTGCCTGAAAAGAAACCCTCACTATTTGTTGCATGCCTATTCAGTAATTTTTAGAATATGCATACTTATTCAAATCCCACGTCAGTCCATTATCCATCCGCCCTGCTGAAGTTAACCTGAAACAGGGTGTGGTGGAACGGATGGTGAAGATGTGGGCCCAGTTTTTCCCAGCCTCTCAGGCAAGGTGTGGTAGGATACTGGATGTCTTGTCGAGTGCTGGGAAGGTAGGCAGGCAGGCTGGCTGCCCCTGTCTGCGGTACCAGCTGGGATGCTTGGGGCAGTAATTAGGGTTAGCCCGGGCTGGACGGCACCCTCTCATTAGCAGGGTGGGTCAGAGGGACACACAGCAGCCTTCTCTCCCTGCCTCACCATCGCCCTCTCCAGCCACACAGCCCACTGGAATCCACTCTGTCTGTCTGCCTCCTCTAAATATATAACCCATGCTAACGGCACAACAAATACCAGCCTGTCTGGACCTCTGTCTTAGACTGGAAATAGGGATGCGGCCGGAAAAAAGCATCTGTAGGCCTATATGATATCTATATTTGATGTTGGTTTGTTAGGTGGGTCCATTTATAGATGTAGTATGCAAACTTCAACGCACCCCTGTCACTTTAAATGTATGGTTCAGCGTTATATTATATTATATTTTTGACCGCTGCATGAAAGTTTGATTTGATTCCATGCAGTCGCTCTGAAGCATGAATTACAGCATGTATCTGGATGTTGCTATAAGAGCCGTTGGAGATTTGAAATGAACCTGCTGCAATGATCGTCTCCCAAATCAGACTCACAGCTTCTCCACCGAGGAAAAGTAAAATAAAAAAAAATTGTTGTAGACCTCCCTAACTTTCTCCACACAACACTTTAGCAAATAGTTTATTCTCGTAACGGCACAGTTTCGGATATTTTCTCCAGCTAGGTCATGCTCGCATGATAAATCTACATAAACTTTCATCGCAAAAATCGCTTTCTATGGGGTTCTAATGAGTGTTTGCTCGTTTTGGACGATGTGGAACAAGCCTCCGAGGCTGAGCTCTCTGGGGCTTCTTGTCGACTGTCCTCAGGGGAATCGTTATTAGCATACTAGCGGTGTTGTGGTGACAAGCAGAAGCTCTGACTGTGTGGCCGCTCCACAGGCAATTAATAACCCTGACATTAAAAGAATGTGCTGTACTATAACTACGCTAATTACAGACAGATACACTTGGAGTAGTGAAAAGAAGTCCCCACTTGCATAATCGTTATCAAGGCTTCTAGATTCTTGACCTTTTGGATATTTATTCAAATCACTGAGATGCAATGTTGAGGCCTACCCATCCAAATATTTGGTTGGCTTTAAGCAGAGCCAGAAAAAAACGTAATTTGTGTTAAATGGCATTTTGCTAATATAGAGCAGCTTTACTTTATTCTAACTTAATGAAAAGGAGAATTATTCCAGCATCAATAATGCCCCACTATACCTTTCAAACTTGCTCCTCTTCGACATGCATGTTACCATACTGTGGTCCTCTTACCTTCCGGTCCTTACTAAAGATGCCTTTTTTTGGCTGCCTCCGGGATATGAAATATGTAAAGATAAAGTACCATCATGCATATCATAGTGCTACTCACAGTGCCCAAGTTAAAAGCCCCATACCAGGTATGTCTATGAGAGTGTAAGAGGTCTTCAGTCATCAATAGGCTTCGTTGAGCACGATGCCAAACACAAACTGACATGCTAGTGGCTAATGCAAAGGCTATAGGTGGCAGCTGTGATGTTTACAAAACCCCACAAGTTTCAATTGGCAACTAATCTGTGAACTACTTAAAAATTCTGTGATAAGAATCACTGGTAAGATTAGTTATTAAATGAACTACAGGAATGTGTAGCCATTTTCCAATCCCTTCCCTGACTTCATGGGTTCCATGGGTGATCAAAGAGAACTATTTCAAAACGAGAAGGGTTATGCTTGATGGGAGTCGTATCTCTATGTGGTATGAGGTGGTGTGATGAAGGTGCTGGGCCAGTGAGGCAGCTCACACGGTCATGCTGGAGTCTACATTGATGTGAAGTGTTAGCATCACCAGTCACGACACAGGCTTTTAGAGTGGACAATGAGATGAGTCACCAAGCTTACTGTGAGGTCCTCTGGAGATAAGATGACCTGTTATCTATTACATATGATGCATGGTGGCTTATACTAAAAGATGTATGAAGAAAATGATTGGTGTGTGAAAGCTATTAATATTTATCTCTGCTTTGATGTGAAGTGCTATAAATTAGAAATTACTTTTTTAGTCAAACAATCCATGATAGCCTTTTTGTTGGTTGGTTACTTTAGGGTATTTTGATTGGCCTCCCAGAAGCAGATGTAAATAGACAGGATGAAAATGGACAGAATCCTGTATATCTGCTTACCATCTTGTCTGCTGTAATGTGTGGGAAATAGCTGGGATGCTCCAGTGACGGTGACCATCATCTTTAATCCCCCCCCTCCCACCAGAACTCCTCTCCAGCCAATCACTCGGGCACATGCTTCACCCCCCCCCCCCCCCCCCCCCAGGGCTAGCCTGTCAAGTCTGTCTCTATACTGACTGAGATGCTCTCTGAAACACATTTCTGTTTGATGAAGTCAACTGCTGGTCCGCTCTCAGTGCCTCAGTGTTCTTCCCAGGAAAGAGGCATTTCCTGTTCTCCCTGCCTGTGAGGATCCCGTCTCTGTGGTCTGATCTTGATGAAACACAGGGAAACAGTGTTCCCAGCGTCCCATCCAAGAGCGGGCAACTGACATATCGACTCACACATTTTTCGCCTGGAAGTCACCAGTGTCCATTACATTTTGCCAGATGAGAATGAACCTGATATTAGTGCTGGAGTATAACAATGAGCTATGGGTGACTCTAATCTCCGGTCATACTGTACGCCGGTACAGTATCTGCCGTAGATCAGCTGTCTGTGGGACCAGGGACTAGACAGTCTGACCACTCCCTTCTTATCAGGGCCGGCCACTGAGCTCTCTAACCATCAGGACTGCGGGGGCTTGGTTGTGATAAAGAGGAAATAGTGAGTAGTCAAAGGGTGGAGTGGGAGAGAGGAAAATAGGCGTATGGGAGAAATAGCCAGCTCCCATAGTCAGCACTCTAACATATGTGTCTCATTCTTGCATCACACTTCTCCCTCCCTCTATCTCTACAAGGTCTCTCACTCTGTTTCTTTCTTTCTCTTCATCTCTCACACTCTCTCAAATATGGGGTTGTGTTACAACTGGATCAATTTGTTGAATGCAGCTCTCTCCTTCTCACCAACACATTTTACTTCCTCAATATCGCCTAGTGGGCACCTTTTTACATATGGCTGAATGACCTTTCACTGTCAAACAGCTGACACAGACACGGTGTCAGCCTCTACTGCTCCTATCGAAACAAAGTGATCGGCTTGTTCTTTGCAAAGGGTCAGTAGTTTGCGATACAGCAGCTGTTGAAGGATAAAGCTATGTTTATGTCAGTGTCACCCTGATTTTTGGTCAGGCCCTGATTTTCAGCACCTTGTTCTCCAGCAGAACTCTGGCAGCTGAATGTTAAGTGTTTTTGATCATCTGCAATCTTTTTGTTCATTTAACCTTGAAAGTTTGATCATAGACTTGCAAGGTCTTACTTGAACGCGATTGTGAAAAGAGCCTTTGATGCTGATCGTGGAACTTTACTCAACTTCAATATCTGTCTCTCCTTGTTTGTCTTCAGGTGACCTTCACCAAGAGGAAGTTTGGTCTGATGAAGAAGGCCTACGAGTTGAGCGTTCTATGTGACTGTGAAATAGCCCTGATCATCTTCAACAGCTCCAACAAGCTGTTCCAGTACGCCAGCACCGACATGGACAAGGTGCTGCTCAAGTACACCGAGTACAACGAGCCCCACGAGAGCAGGACCAACTCAGACATTGTGGAGGTAAGTGTCAACGCATTTAGTTGTTGCTGCATATTTCCTAATTCTGAACCGTTTAAGCAATGCTACGATCACCCAGTAGAAAATATCACTGTCTAAGCTTGGACTGATTGGAACATGGCTTCAAAAGGTTGTGTAGAACTTCATACATTTCCTTGGAAACAACAGCTCAATCTATCGCCCATACCATGGCAACCTGTTCTTGGAAAGAGCCTCATTAGCCATGCACCCCTCCCCTCCTCGCCCCCTTCCCCAAGCTAGTTCCATACTCGCTGGCGTGGGGGTGGAGGGTGTAACTGCTCAGCGCTCTGCTGCACCATGTCCCTGCCATGTTTGTTTTTCTAAGTATCAACACGCACAGATTCTTTACTTTTGGATCTCCATGAAAATCCTCCAATATTTGCCATTTCCAAATTTTGGCAGTCCTGAATGTTATCATGTTATGTTTTTTATGAGTGTTCAGCGGGGAATTGAAACAAATGGTGTCTCAGGGGTGTGTTGGTTGCTCTCCACACATGGTCTAAATAGTGACAAACTGTTCTTAAAGAAAACAACGCATGGAACAGAGTCTTGAACGAAACGTGGACTGCATGTAGGGCCCAAAAACCTGTGGGGTGATCAGGGTCTCCAGCGTTGTTGAAATCATTGTTTGAAAGCAAACAACCCCTGCATAGTCAGGAATACCAGCAAAACCATATATATGTTTCAATGTTGACAGACGTTGGGAGCAAGATGACATCTCTGCCTGTTCAGCGTGTGCCCTGTAACCGTTTTGTTGTCAATCTTGAAAGTCAGCTCTGAGGAGAAGTTAGAGAGGTGCACTGTGAACCATTTGATTGGTTTGTCAATGTCATGCAACCGTGTGTCATGCCGACCGTGTTTTTTTGTTGCATCATAGTCCCAGTCCTGGTCCCTAAGCAGTCCTGTTTCTGATCTTGGCCTCACTTCCATTAAAAATGAATGGCCAAGATGACTCACGTTCACACTGTTTATGTAACGGTAATGCAATGTTTGCCTTACTGAGAGAGTTTTCAACTCAACCCATTGCACCCTTACACCCAAAGATTCAAGAATTCAGAGGAAGCTAAACTTCCCAAACCTAAATTGTGTTTGTTTTCAGTGTCCCTCCCAACAGTTTAAACTGGCAGTAGTTACCTTCTCTCAGAAAAGAGTTATGTTGTGCACATATTTTCATGGTCATGTTTATGTCTGAACACACAAGATTCTGGAATGTACATGTTCTTATTCATTACAGATTATAGGAGTTTATCAGGTCAATCCACTAAATGGATAAGTAGTAAGTCGGACTCTATAACACACTTCGTCCCTGTCTACAATGTTACAAGAAAGCCTTGTTTGAGAAACCCAACCTCTACTAGACCCTCCTTTGTCCTTAAGCATGCTTCCTTCCCTCATTGAGTATAGGTTAGTTAGATTGAAAGCTGTAAAAGAACACTTCTCTCCATTGTTCAGATAGAGTTCACATGCTGATAGTTAAGGATATAAACTGTATTAAACTGACGCTGGCCTTGTTACACGTAAACAGGATCCCAGTGCAACTTGATGTTCTGTTCAGACTTCAGGAATTCTCTGCACTTTTGGAAACTCTGAAATAAGTATCTGTAAAGTATGTGATTGATAGTATGAGATTGATACCATCCTCCTGTAAACTTTACATTTATGTAAATGTAAGATTTGTGAAGGTAGTCAAGCATTGTGTGTTGGCCTCAATGCTAGGATTCCTTTTTTCTTTTATGATTACAGTTTATACTCAGTTTACAAAATACAAATCTACAGATCATCAACTAAGCCGCCGTCCGTCCTATGATATGAAACCCAACATCTCCCATTGGACAAGAACCACCTGTGTCTTCTCCAAAGGTCATTAGGCAGAGATGGATTTGCCTATTTCTGCTCCTGATTTGCTTTTCCACAACGGCAAGCTGACACAACAGCGAGTGAAAACAAACACTGTAAAATGAGAAGTTATACTTTACATACTGGTTAGCTATTTGCAACATTCTGTTGCTGCATTTTGTTTAGCTGTGTCAGCAGATCTCAACCTTGCTTCTCTCGACAGATCTAACCAAATCAATGGGAATGGCAGGAAAGAAGTGTTTGATTTCCATTCTTTTGGAGCTTACATTTTATAAAAATGTGTGATTATGCACAAGCTTAGACTGGTGATTTACAATTTTAATTCCACATATATTTGGAAGAAAAAATATCCGATTGACGGTTTTACTCATGAACGTGCTGTAATAAAGGAACCGAATGGAAAAGATTAAGTTTGAATGTCAACCCCGATGAGAGTGGTGAGTCAGTAGGACTGCATCTTTTATGATGAACGCCAGTTAGGCATGAACAATACAATGTCCAGGCTGGTCAATTAGTGTGACAGATCAATTGCTGCTGTCAGAATAATGAGGCAGAGGTTACGATTAGAGTTGAGTTTCACCAAGTACAGAGTCTTCATCCAAAGTATGCAATGTAATCATTTGGGCAGCATGATGTGTGGACAAGATAATATAAATGGAAAATATAAATGGAAAATATAAATGGAAAATATAAATGGAAAAATTAAATATTTTATGAAACTATAGCCTGCTACCATATGTGGAGTTTGTAAGTAGTTGGTCGGAGTGCCAAGATTTTTGCCCCCTGGAAGATTTACGCTCTTTCATCAAAAAAGCGACCCCTGTCAGAGTTAGCATTGCAACATCATGCCCTATCAGTGTTTTTGCCATCTCTCATCTGGGCGATAAGCCAACTTCTAAAGGCTAATCCACAGGGAAGGCCTAATTTGTCTTTGATGCACACCAATGACAACATAAAATCAAGAAATTGTGATGTGAAAACACTGAGTATTACAGTTGGATTCATGGCAAGTGTCCAGATTTCTTTCATGATCCGATAATACCAGCTTTGACATTTGAGATGTCTGTAGGATACACATGCTTAGCTACTTGACAGTTAAATACCACTTTAAAAGGAGGTTTGTCCCTGAAGTATTTTAAGACACTTTAAGACACATTTTTTTTAAATAACTAGCTGTAAGCCAGTGATGTCATGACACACGTACAGAAATCGACACTTTATACTCCCTGTCAGTATTACTAGCATGAAATCAAAAGTATCAAAGTAGTGACTCTGCAAATAAAATAGAGAATTATGTAACCCTGTTACTAAATTCCTGAATAATTACACACAAATCCCTAAAAACCTTGCATATATTATCTAGCATTATGTAATCGGATTACCAACATAAAGGGATACACTGATGGGAAAGTGATTTTTTAAAATAATTATGTAACTAGCAGCAAAGTAAAGTGGATAGTTCAGTTTCAGTAGAGATACAGGGAATCTAAATTACATGTTATTTCATAAATGTACTGATGCTGTATTTGCAGTAATGTCTCCAATAGAACTGTGAATATATTACAGTATAACTAACCTATCATACAATACTGAATTATAAGTTTGATCTTTTACTCCCCCCCCCCCTTCCTTCAGGTGATCTGTGATAGTTTGAACGGACAACATTAGGAATGCCATTTAAACAAAATCAAACAGTAGTAGTGTTGACAGTGGGATGAATCTACGCATGTTTGTTTTGAGAGCATGTTCCACGAAGATGGCTTGCTCCAAAATTTAGATTTAATATTTAAAGAGGAGTCCCTGTGCAAACACAGATTTGTGTTTGCACAGGGACAGCTCCGTGTGAACAGAGCTCTGTTTCATCTCCATCGTTCCTGATGATATCACCATGCGGTCAGTTCATACCAGAAATACTCAAACATCGTGTCCAAGAGAGACTTTGGATTTCTTATTGGGTGTGCTTTGCCTTTGGCAAGGGCACAACCTTTGTTCTCTCACATATATATTATTGGGTGTGCTCAAGCCTTCGGCGAGAGCACAGGGTGATAACTATTTACTCATTTTACTTTGTGATGTGAAACACAATTGTGAAATGTAATGTACAATATTAGCTGATATTATTAAGGAAGTAGGCCCACATCTACTTTCGGAAACGGTAGTCTACTATTTCACTGAAGCATTAGCATCATAACATTAGCCTCTGTTGCCCGGGCAACACATACTACAGTGGTCTATGATGCATCCTGTTTTCAATCGTTAAAATAAACACTCCTCACAAATACATTTTCGTTGTAGGATTTATTATGACATTACATTAAAAGTAAACGATTTGTTGGTGACATTATCATTACCTGTGGTTTAAAACCAGTGTTGCTCACTGCAATGCTGTAGCCTACGCGAGACACACTACAAAAACATCTACACAGCTGTTTAGGAAGTCAAACGGCGACAGAACATGTAAAGGCACTCCCCTTACTTAAATCAAAAGTCTTTCAATAGGTGAAACTATCTGACTACTAACCTGAACTTCATTGCCACAGCCTAAACTTTGTCAATCTGTTCATGAAAATAATTAATTTCAGCCTAAACCATACAACGGAACGTTAAATCGAATTCAACCAACGCAATCGCTACCAAGACGAACACAGCAGTAGTAGTACTGTACTGTAGTAGTACAATTTACCGGGGCAGCTTCTCCACACAGGGCTATATCGCACTTGGCGTTGTTACTGACAATGATCGCTACCAGTGAGCTTTTTATGAAAGCGATTTTCCACTAAATAAATGTCAAGCTTATTTACGTTTTTGGGGGCATATTTTCAGTTAGCAGATGGTACTGTTTGAATCGCGATTCCATCTTCTACTGCCGGTAACGTCGTAGAATAATCTTCAAAGGGGGTTCTTTATTAATGAATGGATGCAATATGAGTAGGCTAAATGCCTTAAAATATCACGAGAAGGGAAAAACTTAAAAGGACGTTTAAGTCAAAGAGATTATGTCAATTTTTTCACCGGTCTGCCAAATTTATTCGTTTTGATTCAACAATGAGGCTGCCTCTTGCAGGGGAAATGAGAAGACATCTATTTCATTCTACACTTCACTCGTATTTTCAGTTGTAAATGAGCAGCAAAAAAAATCTTTTAAATCTATGTAATCTTTATCAATAATAAGTATGCATTTTTATATAAAATATACAGAAATATCAGTTGTAAAAATGTCATCCAAAAACGGACCCCTGTGCAACCGACGCAAGCAAGCACACCCTACAATTTCCCCAGAAATTGTACCCTCTCTAGTTATAGTTATTCTCTGACCTATTGAAAGATGTTCTTATATACACTCATTTATTTTGTATGTACAAATGTAACAATTGTATTGTTTCTAGACTGATCATTGTTTTTTTAATTTTGAGCAGCAAGACAGCATAATCACACATGTAAGTACGACTGATCAAAATAGAGCTAGCAAAGTCTACTAATAACTTGCAATAACAGGGATTGAGGCGTGAGTGTCTGGGAATGCAGTCGGTCCTCTATATAAAACCAAATGGTGGACATGTGCCTTGGCCAGGCTGGACTGTTAGGACCACGCCTGAAGTAATTAAGGGCCAGTTGCTTGGATGTCATTCCAGAGGAGTGCTGTCACTGTCTTGATCTTTCCTCCAATTAGGAAAGTCACCCTGCTTCAGACTCCACCCCTAGTCCTTGACACAAATTCCCAATTATGTATTTCATTTTTTTAATACCTTAAATCTATTTGATAAATCCCAAAAGCATTACATTGCCGAAGACGGTGATGGACTGCAACCCCTCTCAAGTGGTTTAATTGAATAGGTACGTAATTATTATGCAATATATCGGGAGAGGTACTGCTCAGATTGGCCACTGTACATATCCACACATTTGAACAGAGTAATCTTAACAGGGAGATATTGTCACATTACACTAAAGTATGGTATGGCCGAGGTCAGGTTTCAAGGTGGATTTGCACTTCCCAGAACGTGGTGGTAGACAATAGATCTCTTTCCCTGGAGGCCGTGTAGTTTGATGTGTCCTGGCTGGCTGACAGGACTGCTGAAGGCCGCCCATGCAGGATCGCTGCTTAGTGAGTTATGGAAAGATGAGAGCTGAAGAGGAGCAGTGAGATCTGTGTTAACAGGTGTAATTCTCCGACCCACGGCACAGCTGACACTTGTATACGGTACACCTGTTCTCTGCATGTACAAGCGTGACAAGAAATTGAAGACGACCAACTTCTGAAACCAGTGCATACATATTTACTCTTACTATTTCTTTACTGTAATTTAGAAGGAAAAAACCCTTTAATCACATACTATTCTCCTGTCCTCCTGGCTGTTACAATTAAAACTAAGAGTGTATTGGCTTTTATACTGTGGTTAATGGAAGCTTCCTGTCACTGTATCGATTAGGCCAGACTGAGGGCATTATCAACCGGACTAAACACTGGGGTGTAGCATTGAGTTGAATTCATTTACATTAGGGATTAAGTGTCCAACGTGGAAGAAATTAGATGTGTGCATCTAACGAGCACACACTTTTGTTGGTAGTTTGTGTATTGTGATTCCAGGGCATTGCTCGGTCATGTTTTTTGGTGTGCTTTTGTAAAGTAAAAAAAAACAAAACAAAAAACGCCACACAGAACGCATTGTGTGCTGTGCCACAGTGATTGATTTTGGGTCAGGCTGGGATCTATCTGGTCTCACATCCTGCTCTCTTTCTTTCTCTGTCTCTCATTTCCTCGTTTCCGTTTCTCTCCAGTCTTTTCCTCTACGCTGTCGCTCTCATTTGTCTGATCCTCTTCCCATATAGTGCTCATTCTCCCTCCATCATTCTTTCTCCTCTATCGCTGTCTTATTGGAACTCTTAATTGTACTCATAAATATTTCAGAGGCCAGTGAGAATGGAGAGATTAGGGAGGGGCAAAGCTGCAGAGGGGTAGTATTTCACAGACCCTTGGATTGGAGAGATTTGGCTGCAATCAGAGGTCAAAGAAAGCATCGGAGACATCCAATTTCACAATCAGTATTTGTGATGTCAGCATCCATCATGTATGACACAGTGATATGGTGATGTTAAAGTTATTTTAATAAGTTTGGCTTAACTATATACTGTACCTAGAGTAGATGATCAATGCCTTTCCAATTGTAGGAAACACATTAATCGAACACAGTAGCAATCTTTAAAGCAACTTATTAATTTTTTATTGCCCTTCTCCACCCTGCCAAGTAATAAATTCCAAAACCAAATCAAAAGTTGTTATAGGCAGACGGTAAAAAATATATGAGGCCATTGAGTCTTGTTTATGTGGGTGATAACAGCTTTGTCTAGTCTGAGCTGCAGATTGCCCCGCCAGGAACAACGCAGGGATGGCTGTTGCTATTTAGACACATTCAGTTATCTTGAAATCCCAATTACAAAACATCGAGTAAGCTTCAATAAAGAGACAATATGGCTTCTGCTTGCTCTACTAGAATTGGAACTTGTGACTTGTAACTGGTGTCTGACTGATCACCCAAAACCTCCACCTTGGCAATCCCACCCCTCCAACCTTGTTTCTCCTGTTTGCCTGTCCTCTATCTCATCACCCCCCCCGCCCCCCCCCCCCACTACCAGCCCCTATCTCCACAGCAGAGATAGATAAGAAGGCTCTACATCCAGAAGCAGACTCACGTGGTGACAGCAGTCAGTTTGGACAACAGAGGGAGGGGGAGGGGGAGAGGCAAGCTGTCTGGAGATAATAACCAGAGAGACTTTCCCTGCCCTCTTCAGACAAGCTAAATAACATAAAATCTTGAATCAATGTGTATGTTTTGTACTTGAAGCGTCTCAACGTAAAGAATAGTTTGTTTAACTCATTAACATACCAAAGAGGACTGAAACGACCCAGTTAAAGCATTGTCTGTCCCTTCATGAAGTCTTTATGCTCCTTTAGGACTGATGATGACTAAAATGAGAATTAGCCTTGGACACTACTGTTCAAACATCTCATGCAAGCACAGTCCTGAGGGTGTCAGTGTGATCATTGACCTTCAGGGGTTGACCGACCAGGTCCTTTTATGGCCAGGGGGCTGGACTGAAGACCCCCGGCTGGCCACAGGGACACTGAGGAGATGACAGGTGCTGGATGGAGAGAGGCACCTGCTCTGCCATTTGCTCATGGAGTCCCTTTACTGGAGGCAGTAGGCACAGCCAGCAGGATTGACAGTACATGCCCGGACATGTGGTGTTATAGGCTGGGGGATTTTTTTTCCCTTTTAAGCGCTTGCTTTTGATAGAATTATCATCTAAATACATTTCAAGGGAAGGGAAAAGCTTGTTATGAACATTGAAAACAAGCATGCAAGATTGAAGACATTCTAGAGCATGCAATGGAAAGGGCACACTACTCAACCATGCTCTTCATTCCTCCAACTCAAGTGCCACTTGATATAATGTAAAGGAGAAATTAGATATGAGCTCTGAATTGGGGGAGGGGGGGCGGGGAGGGGGCAGAGCAGTGCTCAGGTGGGGCACAGGGTCAGTCTCCCCCAGTTGTCAAAGCTGTCATAGAAGAGCAGCTGTTTCTTACTCTCCCTGGGTTGCTGATATCAGGACATTGCTGCTGGGTAGGCAGACACGCAGCTTGAGTTGGTCCTCATTAGTTAAGAGACACAACGGTTGCAGACTCCAAGTCTCTTTCACCTACAGGTGCCTAAGCCCAAAGGAGATTGTCATTACTACAATACCGATGACATGACCTGCTGAAGCACCCAGACAGAGGTCATTGAACTTCTGGATAAGGGCTGCTTTTTGGTCACATGTGCATGAGGGAAATTACTTTGATTCTGTGACAGTCACATTGTGATGGGGTTTTTTTTTTTTGTCAACCATGTCCGAAATGACTACTATAAACAAATACGAAGTAATGTAGTATAGCAGAGGACGCCCACACAGCTACAATACTCTTGCCCTCCATTTCTTCTGAAATGTGAAAATGAAAATGTTCAACTCAAGCGAAAGACGCAAATAATTCACGTGTTTGCATTGACTTTAGGACATTTTCGCGTTTGGTGTGAACACAGCATAAGCTTTTTAGGAACACTTATTTATACAGTAATACATGTTTTCATACTCTACTCACACAATTTTGACTTACAGCATCATGTTTTGGAAAAGCTTTCCAAAACATTTCAGTGTGTAAATGTACCGCATTTTATTTCAGAAATTAAGAATCAAAGGCCATAATGACTGTGCCAGTCCTGAGGCCGACGACTGTTTTGGCCATAGCCCTGATATGGACGAACGCTTCCCCAAGCTAAACGAAGAGAGTGCTGTTATGTACAGACGCTGTGGTGTAAGTACAACCTCCTTCCTTCTCCGCCGTTTTGTGTTGATTCCCTGTCTTTTATGTTGATGTCCACCACAGGCGCTAAACAAGAAAGAACACAGAGGTTGTGATAGCCCGGACCCCGATGCCTCCTATGTCCTCACCCCTCACACTGAAGAGAAATATAAAAAGATTAATGAGGAGTTTGATAATATGATGAGAAATCATAAAATCGTAAGTAAATGAATGGAACGTTTTTGCTTGGCTTTATGGCAAAAAACAAAAAACAAAAAAACACTTCTCTCCCTCTCTTAAATGTTTTTATTGTTATTTTTTTTTTATCACTCTTGACACTGACATAAGTCACAAGCAAAAATGACAACATTCTTTTCATGTCTCATGTTAGCTACACCTTAACCAGTTCACCTTCCACAAAAGAACAGGTAGTAGTTTCAGCCGTTCTGAAACTCCCTAGCCACTGTTTAAAAGTATACAACTGTATTGTTTATTGTACTGGTACTGTATATGCTAGTGTACTGTATATGACTTCACCATTATGTCCATCACTTACTAATGTTACAACTAACAACTTCATTGCACTGAATCTGCAATGGTCTGCTAATGCTACCAGTTTTGAGCATGTCAAATGTTTTGATTGTGCAACAATGTCTTCACTCTATCACAAAACCATGTCTATCCATGTCATTTTATATTTAGAGATTTTATAGAAATAGTAATGGGACATAGTTTGACATAATTTGATGACATCCATCAATGTACATTCTTCAATAATAAAAACTATTTTAAATGTTGGCCTTGTCTAGTGTTCAAAGAAGTTTTTTCACCCATCGCTAATTGTCTGATTTTCCTATATTGTCCCTCCAGCCCAGCGGTCTGCCTCAGCAAAACTTCTCCATGCATGTGGCCAACCCCAGCAACCTGGCTCAGGCCTACAGCCCTGCAGGCTCCCTGGCTTCCCAGCAGGCCCTGGCTGCAGCCACCCAGGCCCTCAGCGACAGTGGCATGCTCTCCACGCCCCATGGACAACTTCCCAGGAACATGGCCTCTCCCCAACGTCCCCCTAGTGCTGGCAATGCAGGTTAGTGTGTTTTTGGCTGGCTGCGTGTGTGTGTGTGTGTGTGTGTCTGTGTACGTTTGCATGTGCCCGTGTGAGCTTGCACTCGTGATAGTGAAGACTCTATGTAATTGAATCACATGAAAGCTTTAGAAAAGGCAGTTAAAATAGGAATTCATTATTCGGCTTCAGTATTCGGTGGTTCCCAGAAGCTGTGGCTATGCCCGGAAAGCTGTGCTGCGGCTGCTGCTGCTAATGAAGCGTGCTGTGTTATCCTGCTCCGACTGTGCTCCTCACACATGGGTGGGCCACGGCCTGCAGATGGCTGATCCTCTCACTCTGTGCCTCTCCTCAGGTGGCATGCAGGGGAACGCTGAGCTGGCAGTGCCAAATGGAACAGGCCCCAGCTCTGGCCCAGTGGGTAAGTCCCTGAGGAGAAATCCATTAGCTTTGTGGCCTCAGCGTGTCCTAGACACTTAAGTTGTGGATAGGGAGGCGGTTAGGCTACTGGAGAGTTTTGTTTAGGATTAGTATAAACCTTAACAGGGTATTTGGGACCAATACATTTTCTCAAAAAGCTTTTAAACCTTGTTCATTGTAACAGGTTGTGTTTCCATACATCCGTGAACAAATATATTGGTGTTTTCCAAAATATTTTTCCTAAACCTGCAAAAAGGTGGTACTTTCATATACCATGAGTGTATTCCTGTTGTCGTTAACATGAAACAGGATTTACATACTTACAAAGCTACCAATAGGCTGATATGGACTGATATCACAAAGCAATAGGAGATAGCAGCAGATGTGAGTGTATCAGCCTCTCTCCAGTGTCACACCACCAAGGACTCAACCAAGGTCACAGGTCCAACTGTTCCTTTTTGGCAGAGCCAAGCCCCAGTGTCATTTTTACTCTCTAGTGTCCTGCTATGTTTGTGTTGGCCCAGTATATGTGTGGTTTGTCTGTCTCTGCGGACAATTACACATTTTCTAGTTTGAAGTATGAAGAAATAATACAGTTAATAAATAAAATAAAAAACACCATGGCTGATAATTTAAAGAGAACCGAGGAAGAATTCATTCACTTCAGCCCTGATCTTGTTGTCAGCACGTGGCAGTCCACTAGTAAACATCTCCCTGGGTGCACTGACAGGTGCACCTGTTTGTGTGATCCGTCTGCTCTCCTTTTATGGGCGACGGTAGGTCTCTCTGCATTTTGCCTGTGCCGTCAAAGCTCTGCAAGCACGCTGTCCATGTCAAGCCTGTGAGGGGGGCCGTACACAATGCCCCTGACGGCCTGTCATGGCCACTATTTGCCATGTGACAGACGGGGGGTGGCAGGTGCCTGCATGTTCCCCTCAGACTGGACTAAGTGCACTGGTGTTAAATCAGGTCTAGCCAGTGAGTAAGTCTGTAAACCGCAATCCCTCTGTCGTAAATGAATGTATAAATGTGTTCTGTGGCATTTTATGTTCCGGAGATTAAAGTCTGTGTACTTCACATGCCCCAGTTTTAACCAACATGTGTGATGTCACAGGTTTAACCAACATGTGTGATGTCACAGGTTTAACCAACATATGTGATGTCCCAGGTTTAACCAACAAAATGTAAATCCTGAAAGCCTAATCTGCTTCTTGGCTATGCTGACCTGGCAGCGTCTGTCTCTGTTCCCAAGGCTGATTCGTAGAGACAGAAGGCAAGATGACAGTCCCCAGTTCCCTTGACCCTGTCTAACAGGAAGACTACAGACCCCATAGTGCTCTAGGGCTCGGGACTACAAGTCTTTTTACCCGGTTATCCTCTGCCTTGGGTCTACCTGCCATAACCTTCTAACTCCAGGCTTCCATTCCCCTTCTTTTGAAATCCGCTGGACAGGGAAAGGCTTTTACATGGCCCACAGTTTCTTTGTGAACTCTCTAAGAAGCATTTAGAAAGACTGCCTGTGGCATGCAGGCTGTTCTAATTGAATTATGGATTCGGTTAAGTGTCATGTCAGGCTACATAGTGCTGTTCAAAGAGGAGTGTTACGGTAAAGCTGGAATGGCAGGGTTAGTTGATGTGTTGCTGTCGCGCTCTATAAATCTTAGGCAAGGTTAATAGCAGAATGTTGAGGATGAGTTTAGTGCCAACACTCGCTGTAAATATATTTTGTCTCTCTTTATTTTGCCTGATATTTTCTTTCATTTGTGAAGTAATTGCCTGCTTCTTCCTCCTCCTCCATGCATTTATGCAAAGTTGTATACATGAATGGCAGCCGAGCATTCATACAACATACCTAGTTATACAACACACTGCCTCATTCATGGCCTCCCGTTGTGGCTTAACCTTTATAAAATGCTCAAAAATTATTTTTCTTCAAGGACATCCTCAGCTCTACCATAGCTAACCTTATGTAACAGCAAGTGCAAAAAGTCTTCAACACTCAATAATTCAAAAGTATCTCTTAAAAAATACATAACTGTACATTCTTCCTGTCCACTTCGAGTTGTTTTCAATGGAATGCTGCACCTGGGACTGTAACAAAGCAACAAACCTGGTTTATGAGTCAATAACAAATGCTAAGGTGAAAATTGGACCCCAGGGATGTCAAGGGATGTTTATAATATTGCAGTTTGGTTCTGTTTACAGCAGCGACAGGGTTTAGGAGGCAGCCTGCAGTTTAGTAGTGCTTAGACACAAGGAAGGAGTGTGGAATGAGTAAATGGAATGACTAAATGTTTTCTCAGGAGAAGTAAGGCCCTCCAGCCCTTCAGATCCAGGCTGTGTACTGAGAGGCGGGGCAACTGAGACTGATTGCCTGCTCTCCCCTGGATGGCTTCCATGCGATGACATCACCTCAGAGTGATCGTTATCAGGGCAGAGTAACAGAGCCTCTTACAGTAATGCTAAGCTCTATCTAGCCTATCCGACCCTCCCTTTCCCCACCCCCTTGTCCTCAGCAAGGCTATCACGGCCACTTGGCCTGCTGCCCTCCACATTGTTTACTGATGCTGGCCATGGAATTTACACACTTAAAAAAATATATATATCAAAAGAGTAAGTGTCCTTCGCTTGGTAAACAGGACCGTATCACAGTGCTATTCTGGTCCGTGTCGGTGTGTGGAAGACATTTGAGAGATCAGGTTTCCAATGCGAAAACGTGAACATTAGCTGTACCGTCCCCTGTGAAATCCCCTTGTGTTAGTAGGTGCTGGTCTGAGGTCTGACTGGAATATTTTCTCCAGGCCTGGCTACTCGACACTTGCATAGCTGAGGCAGGAAATGACTGTTAGGTGGGCACAAAAGACCGACATGAACAGAATATTTTGTCCCTGAAACATTATTCAAAAAGCCAATCCTGTTCATGCTTAATTCATGAGCTGTTAGCCGTAATAGCTCTACCCAAATGACCTCCAACAGTAAAAGCAACGTATTGTTTTTTCAAATGGCACTAGTCCTGAGAGAAATTCAGACGGCACAGAATGAGCCAGCAGATGGCCTTACGTCAGATGTAAAAGAAATTGGAGTCGCAAGACGTATCTTGGCATTCCACCAGGCATCGCAAGCATCTCATTGACGAGGGTCTGAACGCAGAGAGTATAGTCCCCGAGGAACGACAACATAGCAACCCTCCTTCCTACGTCTGACCAGCAGCTGCCAAAATCACAATGGATTTCTCAGAACAAATGAGCAGAATTACCAAGTCCCCACTTTATCTTTCCTTCGCTGTGCTTCTGAATAGCTCCCCATCATTTCAATTCATTATTAGATTTGAATGTCACAAAACACCATTGTGCGATATTGTAGGCTCTACAGGCATTGAATGGTGACTAAAATGTTATTCAGTTATGAAACTTGCTGCCAAGTGAAAAGAAAATGACAATTTAAAGTTCAGTTGCTGTTGTTTGGGACTGACTTTTTAATATGATAGATGTGATGGACTTCATTTTAAAAGCCCTACAGTACAGAGTTGGAATCAAAACCAACATAACCTGACATACAGAACGTTGAACACCACTGCACCTTTGAAAAGAGGGGAGCCTTTCAGTCTGATGCTCTTTTCCATCTTTTATTTTTTGATCAACAGGTCAACTGGTGCCGGCTTTGGGTCTTTGTAACATTGTAACGTGCCCTTTGATTTCTGTGTGTTTTGTACAGGGAATGGCTTTGTGGGCAACCCCAGTGCAAACAGCTTGGGAAAAGTCATGCCAACCAAATCCCCTCTACCCACTGGGGGAAGCCTGCCCCTCGCCAGCCGAAAGCCTGACCTGAGGGTAGTCCTCCCTCCGTCCAACAAAGGCATGATGCCACCCCTGGTGAGTATGTCCATGTGTACCTGGGTAGCAGGTTATGCCATAGCACAAAACAAAGAGGCACTGACTCATTTTCGACTCTAAATTAGTTACTGCTACTTTTTCTTCTAAATATATACTGTAGCCCATGGCATGCAACAGAGCCCATGATGGATATTATATTGTGGTTATCGTAATTATAGTGAGCAAACTTTCTCATCCCCCGGAGCACCTGGGACCATGTAAAACTGTCAGAAGCGTGCATCAAACCGCAAATGAAAAAGAAATGAAGTGTTTATGGCTGAAATCTTTCTAATTATTTAATGGGCTGCATTCCTCTAAGAGGTGTATATAGGCGAGGTTAACTGAATACCTTATACATGAAAGCGGCTATAGTAGATACTGAAGATAATCTCCATGCCAGGATCTCTAGGTCAACCTATGGTGCATTGATTGATTGATTAATACAAAAAATGCCCAAAAGAAGTCTACAGTACTCAAGAGTAGCCCACCTCCTCATCTTTTTTTCATTTAAATGTAGAACTGTTGCATGTCAGGTTTAATTGTTAGATGTTGTGTACTGTGTGTGTGTGGTTGAGCCTGATCTCTCTGTTCCATAGAACTAGCTTCTTTGTAGGCATGTAGGACAGGGGCTGACAAATCTATCTTGCTGTCTCTCTTACACCATACACCAAAGTCTTTTTGGGTGGGAAAATTATAACAGAAACACTATGCCCCTGCCAACTACTATTAATCAATGTGGTTTCAGTTCAAGTAATTGCTATACACAGCACACATGAAGCTAATTTGCTGACAATGATCCTAAACATAGACCTTAGTCATACACAGTCTATAGAGAGTCTGGCAGATTGTTACTCTCGCTCACTCTCACTCATCACACTTGTGTACCCCAGTGTGCATGGTGCTGTGTTATTGATTTGCCCCTAGTCACCCCTTCTCCCGTTGCCTTGCCTCCCACTCTCTGTACAAACATTGCGCAGTGAAACCCAGGAAGTAACAATACCGTGATCGGGAAACCACACTTTGAAATGGTTTTCTTGACTGAGCCAGAAGCACACTTCCAAGGCGCACACGAAAGTTCTGACCTTTTGATGTTCTCCACTAGAGATCTCTGTATGTTGGCTGGTGTTCTGACCTTTGTAACCACTCCACAATATTTCTTTCGTTCTCTCTATCTTGTGCAGTCAGAGGAGGAGGAGGTGGAAATGGTGAGTTGGATGGAATGCCTACGGGATGAATAAGGAAATGCTATTGAAAATAAACTATTGATGGAGGCCACTTAATGATTAGAACCCTTCATTATTTTCTCGCTTATAAAGAGTACAAAGAGTATGTAGTTGGAAATCACTGTGTCAACATGGATCTTCAGAATCAGAATTCGGTTTATTTGCCATGTATGTTATACAAACACGGAATTTACTGTGGCAGGGAGGTGCAAAACACTAAACATATACAGATCTTAAATTAAGTAAAAGTACAAAAGTTTAACTATTTCTATGAACTAAACAATCTAAGAATACAACAATTTAAATATAAAATAATATATATATAAAAATAAGAATAATGAGCAGCGTGAATGGACAACATAGTGCAATCGGATACTGAGATAAAGTGGCTTATGCATACTGAATTGCCATTAGATGGACTTATAATAGTTAAATAAGTGAATGAATGTCAACTATCTTACTATGAATTGCTCTAAATAATCTCACTCTATAGATCATGACGACTTGAATTCAACAAATATTATATCCTATCCTTTTCTTCTGGTTTGAGAAGACATTTAGCAGTTAATGCAGTCAAAGTTAATTGTTTAACACATTCAGAATGTGTGATATGGCATCACCAACTTGCCTGAATGCCTCTGGGTGAGTCGAATAAGAATAAAATGACATGGGGGACAGTCATCTTTTTTCTGCACTACGTCCTGTCAAATGATTTGAAATATATTTTTAGTTTTTTGCAGCATTTGTCTGATGTTCAAAAACATCATAGAGTACTGCCTTGTGATCTTAACCACATGGATAATGTCATTGACCCTGGTTCCTCTGGTTTATTTTGAAATATTTTTTTCAGTTCCTCTTCTCTATTTTTTTCATGAGATGAATAACGTCATTTAGGATGATGTCAGACAAAACAAGACTCTAACTTTGATGATTTCACCTGGCTACAGCATGTAGCTTGGTCCACAAAATGAGGTCAGATAACTTGATGATTTTTCTTACTCTTGACATCAACTAAGCACCATGCAAAGGTTGTAATGGGATGTTCTGTTGATTTATAGTAGATAGTTGTTAGCTAGTTATTTTGTTCGTTGAAAATGTACAATATACGATTGCATGACTGAGTGGTCTGTGTTGTGGTCGACGGTTTGACCTTGAGGTCATTCACTGTGCTGACAAGTTGCTTGTAATGGGACTCTACCAAGTACTCATCACACCATGTAAACATGCCTGACTACTCCATAAGAAATAACATGAAAAATCATGAATGGAATTTAAATGGTAATTTGTGGACTTAAGAATCTTATCTGTCTACCTTAACTTACCTGACTCAAATGTCGCCTACTAGGAATGACCATTTTACAGTGTTTCCTCCTAAATTTCCCATGCTTTATAATTAACTATAATTCATTTTAATTAATGGAAATACTTATTTTCTACAGTACATGCCCTCGACTTTATCTTCCCTTATTCATTGGTTTAACCCACAGTTAATAAGACTTTCTTGTGGGCTTATACTGACACCAGGTGGTGAACAATAGTGGTGTTACGGCCTTTTCTAGATCTGTATGATTCCTTTGACAGCATTATTTACATTTAGTCATTTAGCAGACGCTCTTATCCAGAGCGACTTACAGTAAGTACAGGGACATTCCCCCGAGGCAAGCAGGGTGAAGTGCCTTGCCCAAGGACACAACGTCAGTTGGCATGACCAGGAATCGAACTGGCAACCTTCGGATTACTAGCCCGATTCCCTCACCGCTCAGCCACCTGACTCCCCCATTATCTGTTTGATTGTCTTTCATGATTTAATTATGGTAACGAATACATTTAATTCATGACAATTTACTGACTTTTTCTGTAGAGCACCCAGAGGCTGAATAACAGTTCCCAGTCCAGCCAGTCCCTGGCAACTCCAGTGGTCTCAGTAAACACCCCCAGTTTGCCTCCCCAGGGTCTGGTCTACCCAGGCATGAACTCTGCTTACAACAATGGTCAGTGTTCTTCAGAGTTATCGAGTATATACAGATTTTCATTACTTTACCGTTACCTACCCACTCGTGTCTATTACAAATCACATTTGTCCTTTGATTAATTCTGTAATAATAGTGTGTTGAATTATGTTGTGTTTCTGCAGAGTATTCCTTGAACAGCTCAGATCTTTCCAGCTTACAAGGTTTCAACTCTCCAGCAGGCCTTTCCCTGGGCTCCATGTCGGCATGGCAGCACCATCAGCTGGGTCAGGCTGCACTGAATTCACTGGTGTAAGTAACTCCTTACACTGCCGAACAACAAATATTTAAGAGGGTGACTACTCTATGATATCCTGTTACCCTTATTCAAATGAGTGATTGTCCCCCCTTCTCCTCCCAGCAGGTCTGGCAACCACATACCTCAGGGCTCTAACCTCTCCGTCAACACCAACCAGAATATCAACATCAAGTCTGAGCCCATTTCCCCTCCCAGAGACCGTGTGACCCAATCAGGCTTCATGGCCCAGCACCCTGCCCCTCCCCCACCCCACACCTCGTCCTCCTCCTCCAGGCCAGAGATGGGGCGTTCCCCTGCCGACAGCATCAGCTCTTCATGCAGCTCTTACGATGGCAGCGACCGGGAGGACCACCGGTCAGACTTCCACTCCTCAACGCTGGGGGCGCTGGCCAGACCGCAGGGTGGGACGGAGAACAGGGAAAGCCCCTCGGTCAAACGCATGCGCATGGAAAGTTGGGTGACTTAAAACCTGTCACATCACACACACACACAAAATGAGGTTGTTAAACCTTCCCAGAAAGCACAGGAAGTATACAATATGCGAGTTTCGTTGTTTTCACATCTTTATTATTATTCTTCACTGTTTTCATATCAGATTGAAGTTCTTTGAAAATTTACTTTGAAAAAGTGTTTGGATTATTAATCTTCAATCTTCAATCATAATTTTTGTTTATGATTATTGTTCGTAATCTGCTTTTCTGGGGTAAAATGTTGTTCAAGCGACCAGATATGTTCTACAGTATCTGATCAGATAAACATTTGTTTTTCATTGTGGATTTATTGTGGTCACTGCTGCGATCTAAGGCACTTATTTAAGTTTGCAAGATGCTACAGCACAGATATTCAAAGTTCCAAATATTTATCTTGATTTTGGGCTAAGCTTGGAATAACTATCTACCCTGCCACTTTGTGTGGCCTGATGTAGCTATACAAGATGAGTTTTCAGATTTGATTTCATCACAAGGACTAAAGTACAAAGGGATCGCCATGGGAGGAGAAAGAGCCTTAGTTTCTCATTGTCACAGGTTTTTGTTTATTCACCCTGTTAGCAGTTCAACTGTAAAGCAATACATCATGGTCTCCTCCCTCTCTTAAAAACCACATTCTTTATGTCAGCCAAAGCAGTATGCTGATTTTTTTATGTAGTAGTGAGTGTATTTTGATAATTTCCACAAAATAAAACATTGTTTCAGCAATATATAGAAAATTGAAAGCCATGGACACTTGCTGTTCTTTATGTATAGTGAAAATAAACAATGTCTTTTGTTATATATATAGCAACTCTAACATATATAATATATATATATATATTATATATACACACATATATGTATATATCTATATATATACGCATATACAAATATATATATATATACATATATATCACTTTTTGTTGTATGTACTTATATCTGTTGTACCTTCAAATTTAAAAAAGGTATATTTTGTGGATTGTTGCCATGTTTACAAGGCATCATTCTTTTTGATCAAGTATTCACTGGGTAATATTTTCTATTTTGTTAAGTAAACTTTTCTCTTTTCAAATAAATACTTTGGTAACCAGTTTTAGAGTTGGTGGGTGATAAGTATGTTAAAATTGGATAGACTACTGGTAATGCCATCTGGTCACAATACGTTGAAATATATTTCTATACTGGAAAATTGATTTGCTAATAGTAAATTGTCCCCAACTGTGATCATTTTGGACCTTGCAGATGATATTCAGTTCTAGGGTTCCGTCCAAGACGTGCCAAGTCTCATCTTTGGGCAGATGGAAATAAAGCAGCTATATGTACTTAGAGAAAATGTCCAATGTGGATAGTTTTTTGTGTTTGATACATTGTTTATAAAATGTAAATGTTGTACATACATTATTGCCTCCGTATGAAACATCAGATGCAGACATTGATTGAAGTGAAATACAATATATGTACCCACAATCTCTCTTAGTTGTTGTTGTTTTTTATATTGTCAGTTATGTAGACAGCACCTCATTGGATGCTATGTCCCCCCTAGTCATCGCTCACCCTATGTGGGTGACTAAGCACAATCATCTGTGGGAGCTCGTGAGTCATTTTTCTCAGTTCTCATGGCAACTCCCTGCCCTTAGTCATACTTGACAAGTCAGATCGTAAAAAAAAAATACTGCTTTTATATTGTTGAAAGTAACGTTGTTTCATTCACTTTTCAAATATATATGTTGTATTGGAATAGAGGGAGAATTCTTAGCACTAAGCAGTATTAAATGTATGTGTTAGAATTTAGTATATTGATTTACTCCAGGGCAGACTATTTCAAGTAGGTTTAACGTGCACGTTATAATAATAATAATTTGCCACTAGAGGGCACCTTAGATTGCATCATTATTGTTCAATAGTGAGATTAATGAAGATTGTGTCTGTGGGAAATGTACTATTCTTAATGTACTAAACTTTACATTAGGCCACTGTCCCTTGCACACACGGAGAGTTAACTATTTATGTACTTTTGGGTTATTTTTTACTAAAATTGGGTTACGGATAGGTACTGAAAAGGAATGGTCTGGGACACTCTTAACAAACGTGCAATTGCAAACATGCAATCGTAACTTGTTGTTAAAAGGTAAATCGATAAAATTCCAAGAAGTCCCCCAACTACCCAAAGCTCCATAGTTGTCAACAATAGATGGTGGTGGACGGACAGGTTGTCCACTACGATGGTTTTTATGGGCTTTAAATAAATATATCGGCCGAACATTATTCAGTGGCACTACCCTTTAATTCGCTTGCTGTCGAAATCCGTTTCATCCGACACAGCGATTGCTGATGTGTTGCGCCGCCGTGCGCACTGAAACCATCCTGTAACTTTGAAGAAACTGAAATTTTGCCGAAATCTTCAGAAAATGTTTCTTGCGACGGAAGAAAGGTACATATCCCCTCTTTAAGCAGGTTCCGAATTAAGAAAATTAGGCTACCTTGATTGACGTTTATATCACTTTGTTAATCATACAGCCTACTCTAAAGTAGCCTACAGCCTACCTGGGGAACTAAGTTTATGTTTATGTTGTAGGCTGTCTTTTATTATTTGGCTACATTGAAAAACGATTCTAGTAGGATGGGGTGTTATGTAGCCTAATTATGTTTTGTCATGCAAGACAACTATGAATATGCACTAAAATAAATAAGAATAATTAGATTTGTGACATTCTTGTAATAACGCCTATGCCAAAAACCAGTTAGGATTAAGCGGATTTATTTATTTATTTTGGCAAGCAAATAATGTTGTCATTAGGACTGTCATTTAGAAACTATTAATTATTTTTATCACTTTCTTGTTCCATGCAAGACTACTTTTGACATATTTTGACCTATCTCTTATTTACAATCAATCGCATAATGTAGTGTAGGCCTGTAGTAGGCTATAGCCTACAATACGAAGGCAGAGTTTAAAACTAGATTTGAGATAGCATCGCTCCCAAAGAAGGTTTGGGGCGATGTCCAAAAACCTCTGCTGACCCTCTGCATGACATGGTGTCGTTCTCGCCCTCGGTTATGCGATCTGTTTGTTAGCTAATGGTGCTGTCTGTCAACTTCCGTGACACTCAGCTCTGCCCCCACCACTTCCCCTCATTTGGGGCAGATGCTCAGATGCCCTCCTTCTCTACATGCTGAATGGGGGAGAGGCAACCGCATCATCCTACTGTAGGATTAGTTTTAATCGTGCCAGGGCAAGATAGTCAGAGCACAGGCCTGTGCACTGTGGGAGTGGGCGTGTAATATCAGATAAGCCAGCAGCCATAAGGCTCAGGTTTTCTCCTCAATCTAACTGACCATGTTAGCTTGATGATTCATCACAGTAGAATTGGTATTTTCATGAGGTTAATTGGTTAATTTGTCCCAATATTTGAGTCATACAATCAGAGTGATACAATCAGAGTGATACAATCAGAGTGATACAATCAGATGTCACATGTGGGATGTAGACTGAATTTTGAGACCTTGAGTTTCGGTATCCATTGTATAGCGCATTTAGCTGTATTTTCAATGCTAACAAGTGGAAAGAGCAACTTCCTCAAACAAGCAATGTCACAAAGATGTTGACATTCGTTTATACACTGAAAACAAGCATGAACTGCAGCTTATTTTAAATTCACACCTCAACGTCTCCTTGAAACACACTGCTCCAGTATCACAGATCACAACTAACTAGTCAGTATGAAGCTGTGAAAACTGCCTCAATTTAAGAGGGTTCTCAATGAGTATCTATGCCAACCCTCATATTCATGCTTTCATAAAAAGAAAAAAACTTTTTGATAAACATTGTTGTGATGCAGTCTAATCCTTTTATTTGGGTCAGGCTATAGAATCCTGCTTCCTGGATTAAGAGTTTTACGATTTTCTTTGAACAAGACTTCTCTGAAATTTCATAAAACAGAATCAATTGCAGGCATGCAAACTCCTAGGTTCGTGGCCTTGGCCAACAAAGCATTTTACCCGTGCTTCGCAACTTTACAACTGGCTCTGGAACCAATCGTCACTCCTAATGCCTAAACCTCACAGCCAATCAGGGGCAGACTGGGGAGAGGTTTTCTACATTGATCTAGCCTCTTGATTTTGCTCTAAAAGTGCACTAGATTGATGCATTTAACTTTCAAATTTAAGAATTTTTCTTATGGGGGAGCATGTCCCCGGACCCCCCTAGAGGGTCGGGGGTTCGCCGTATCGTTCTCACCTTTTTTACCCCTGACCTGTTTGCATGCCTGCAATTGACTTGATATTCCCACGAGTCTCTCATACATTTTGTCTTGAGAGCCATTTGTTTCTTACCATCTTGGCATTTCCAAAGACAATGAATAACCTCAATTAGTTTACAACATGCTCATTATTTTATCAGTGTTCCCAACGACTGATTCTTTGCCCTGCACATTGATGGCATGGTCAAGGGTCAATGATGAGGACAAATACAACACATAAACCGATAAGAGGCTTATGGTGCGGTTGCATTTTAGAAAGTGTGTTTCTGGAGTACAGAGCATGGCGTGCTCAGGTTGCTGTGCTCTACACTAGGAGAGGCACAGCACAGCACTCACAATGGACACTGGTATCCCTCCACTCGGCTCATTTTAAGGGATTATTTTCTCTGCAGTTTGCAGTGTATTATCATCTGTTGGCGTTTTTCATGTCCAACTTGCTGTTGTGACGTAACAATAATGGACAAAGGGATCTCCATAGATAAGTGTAGATGGTTCATCTGAGTTATCTAAATGCAAACACACAGCTATGATGAGATGCATGTGTATTATTTTCAAGTGTATAATTTTTTTACCTAACAGTTAGGCTTAGTTTTTTGCAATATTTTGTGTCTGCCTCTAATGAACTCATAGTCCTGTTATATGATGGTGGTTACCAGTGACACAGTATTGGCCTGTTTTGGGACAAATATAAGGTATTGTGTGGTGTAAACACTCAATCATTACTGAGTTCCCTTCATTTGTTTCCAGAAGTAAAAGTAAAAGAAGAATTTAGTCAATTACTTAATTTTCAGGTTTTTAAATAAAGTATTTGTGGCATTGCTCTTATATTTTGCCTTGAGATTCTAACATGCCAGAGCTTGTGTGAAAGCAGTAATTATATCCACATGAGAATTAGAGCGTATCAAATCAAATCAGATCATTTCAGATTTATATGGTTACCATATACCAGATTATACAACAATAAGTGTCATTGACTATAATAGTAGAATTAAATATTTCCTTTTTTTCTACTTTACATATTTGAGTTCTCCTTTTTATGTTGTAATTTAGTGCTTTGTCTCTGTTACAGGAGCTGTTTTAAATAGATCACAGAACCACCCCACACTTTCTCATGGTGTGATGGGAGTGCCACTTTATGAGTGTGTCTAGTAGCCTTAGAGCCAACTCACGGAGCAGGCATTGTTTAGGGTTGCTGCCAACTTCCCCGTACCAGAAGACGTACAGTTACACGATAACATTTCTGAAGTTATTTCCTGGGTTGAGCTACCACAGTAATCAAATTCATTTGATCTCAATCTGAAGCTCTTAACCAACATCCTTTTTAAATGGTACAGACTAACTGACATTTCAGTATGTTTGTTTCTGTTACTATTTGCAAGACATAAAAGGCTTGCTGTCAGTAATGAACTTGACTCACTTCTTGATCTACTTGAAATAAAAGTTATATAACTACAAATGAGAGATATAAATGCTACAGTAAAGCATGTAGCACTGATAATGTTAAGACTGACAACACTCAATGTGTTGTAGCATGATCTTCAATCCACTCATTGGACATACTTTCTCTTTTTAGGGAACAATGTTATGAATAGATGGTTCTGCTGGTGGAACACATTTGACTGAAATTGTGGTTTAACAGTGCTTAATCTAGTTGGACAAAGAGTGATGTATTGAATCACAAACGCCAGTACATGAAAATCAAACAGATTATTATTGTTGATTTTTCTTGATTGTTGATTTTTTCATCTCTGGCTTTTCATGTTACAGGCCTCAATAATGCTAAATTCAGACAGATTTTGAAGCTTCGCCCAACTATCTCACCATGGACTCGAAGAAGCCGAGCATGTTGAGCCAACTGCGCCACCGAACCAGGCCCCTGTTCAGCAACCTTCGCAAAGGAAAGAAGAGCCCCAGCAAGCCTGAGGTCCGCCCAGAGCACATGCTGGACCACCGGATGAGCTTGTCTGTGCCTGACATCAGAGACCTGCGTCGGGAGTCCTGCCCCGTCCCCTCTGCCCTGCGGCCTCCAGACTTCGGGCCCCCCGACACCTACCACAGTAGTCCTTCCAGCCCACAGACTTGGTGTCAGACCCCCGTGGCAGACCAAGGGGTTGTGAACTGTCCTGCTGGATCTACCCTCGCTGTGAGGAGTTCCCCCAGACTGGGTGTGCCTATAGACAGCACTGACTGTGCCTCTCAGGAGTCTGGACACAGCAGGGGCCCCTATGAGGAGGAGGAGGAGGAAGAAGAAGAGGAGGAGGGCCTCCCAGACCAGAGCTCCAGAGCAGCTGGGTTCATGGAACAGCAGCCAAGGGAACTGGCCCAGACTGAGACCATGATACTGAACAGCAGAACTGTCCCTTCTGTGGAGGTATCAGACGACATCACTGAGGTAACTGCTGTTCTGTCTCATTTAGCAAAGATGCTATTATTTTCTAGCAGTTTGCTTCAGGCACTTTCAATTTCAAATTAGATTTTTGCCTGCCATGTTTTAGTTTTTTAATCTTTCTTATAATCCATTAGTCTTGTGTTGTTTTAGCTATGAGAGAAGAAGAGTCTATTCAAACTCTTGATGGGAGATGTTTTTCAACGTATTTGATTACTCAACAATGAAAATCAATATGACTGTAAAAATCAACAATGGTGCTGGTCTCTGTGTTAGCACTAGTAGGCTGTATAATGTGACACTTCCCTATGCCTCTACTATGTCACTGGCCTACTAATAGTGCTTAGAGTTCAATAGAATCACTTCAGGAATACATAAACAAAGCATGTAGTCAGTTACACAGCTGATTTTATCTGTTTTGAACTGTAAGTGCATTTTTTTAATGAATGTCTTATCCTCTGTTGTATTGTTAGTTTATATCTGATAAAAACATGAACATTGAGGAATTAAAATAGAAAGCGCTGTTGTACTGTTCTCCGATGTCGCACATAACTCAGCACTTCTCTTCAGTGGACAGACTCGGTGCTATTAGATTGGAGGACACAAAGTATTAGTATCTTACTGTATGATTTTAAACGTATGCAACAAGGTTGACAGATATACAGTTGGTCTGGTGACGTAATATTGTTTTTCAGTTGTGGTTAAATACTGTCGGTGCAAGGTTACTGCGAGCGACTTGTCAGATGCACAGATTGTGTTCATTGAGACTTATCGTCAGCTCACTCTTTAACATAAAGAGTGGGCATGATTTGTAATAACTCATGGCCCAGGTCTTCTATTGGAAAACGTAATGTCAACCTAATTTTCATGTCGACCTTAATCTGCAGTCACAGAACCATATTATTCAACATGCAGCCTTGTCACTCAGTGAGGCAGAATGGATGTCTTATTCAAAGGTAAATGTTTGTTCAGCTGACATTCTGCTCAATACCCAATAGTATTTACAGGGAGTACAAAGGTCAACACTCATCTGCCTACAAATCCTTTGTTTAAAGATGGAGAGAAGCTTGGTTTATAGGCTGACCTCATGGTGTCCTCTTTCTGTTCTCTTCATTTGTTTCACTATACTGCTGCACTTCAACCCCTACGTGATCCAAACTTTACTCCAAAGTCTTTTTGCAGATAATACATATATATATATATATATATTTGTTTTATTCCTTCTGCATTATATACTGAAGACCAAAAGAAAATGACGCTACACATAACATTAGGTTTTTGTTCAAATTTACTAAAGCTAACTTCAGTTTGATATCGTAGGCACTTTAAAATGACTGTGAGTGAAAAGTGTTGTTACCCTCAAGACACAACTGCTATTTTGGAAGCCTTGAAATGTGAAGTGTTAAACATCAGAGATTACTTTTGGGTTGGGACCAAGGTTAAAACAAACAGTGCGTGTAGGCGCCAATGGGAATTTACAAGGTTATCTTACATACACACCCAAATGGGTATTTGGTTTAAGTGAGTTAAAATAAATAGATAACTTAAAATCTTAGTGAACAGAAAGGTGTTACTCAAGGTGTGCTACAGTGGAGTGTCAAAGGTTTTTCAATATATATGGTACTTTTAAGCTGCACAGCAGTTTATTATGCAGAGATAGAAAATAAATGCTTTGGGGTGTTTCTCATTACTTTGTTCTTTGGCTTAACATTCTTAATATCCAACGGCAAAGGAATTTTTAATAACGACATGAAGGCAATAACCCCAGGCAGTGCTAGAAAAAGGGGTTGGAGCACAGTAACACTTGAATACAGACCAAACTACTCCCATTGCCAAAAAGTTTTGTAGATGAAGTTTAGGATTATATTTTATTTATCTTGTACATCCTTGGTTTTTCACCTGATGAATTTGAGGTTTTACCTTATAAGTATCGTAGCCAGCAGGTGCTCAGACGTTTTTTGTTTTGTCTCCACAGCACCATAGCAACAGCAATGACCTTGATGCTCAAACCTTCCATGACATTGAAAACAACGGTGTAAGTACTTAAGTAAATACTGTCAACTCATGCTTCCTTTAAAACAGACATTTAAATGTGGATGCCATACGTTATTATTGTCCCTAGATATTAAATTCACGATTGATGGCATGAAGAATGTTTGGTCAGTATAGCTGTGCTGTGTATGAATATAGGCCTCTTTTTTGCACAATAATAGATTGCAGCTTTGTCCTTTGGTTGAAATTGAGGCTTCAGAGTTTAAATCCAGATTATGGCAAAATGGGCAAGACCTCATGTTAGAGAATATTCAATACAGTGTGCATTCTGGATGAGGCCAGGTCTGGTGTTTAGAGTAAGGGGCTATCAGGGGATTGTGGTTTATTCTCAGAAAAAAGTGGTGCTTTGTATTTCTGTGGTATTGTGATACATCTTAAAAGTAATTTACTGTTGAAGCCCCCTGAGATAGACAGCCAAGCAGAGCCTCAGAAGAACTTTACTCAAACTATGAGTCAAGCAACGCATCCAAAGTCGTGTTAGAAATAAATCATAAAATGTATGTTGGAAATATTACATGGTGGTGAATATCAGTTCATGTTGCTTTACTGTAGACCTTGACATCTTTGACCTGTGGTATAAGTAATAAACAATAGGACAAGGACATTGCAGACAATACTAACATTTCTCTCTATGTTCACAGTTCGAGATGGGCAGTGAGGCGCTGAGTGTGTCGGAGAGTGTGCGCGAGCTTCAGAGGTCCTACCTCCTCAGCATCAATCTAAAGGAGGGCCGTAATCTGGTCATCAGAGACCGCTGTGGTAAGACAGTGCTACCGTACTGTATCACCATACTCAGAGTTTCAGTTACTGAACTCTGAAATGCCCTGTAAACGTTCCAACATGAGAACGAGTGAAGTACACTTCCAAATTAGAGTGCGGCTCCGGGTTCATATTTCTGTCTGAACCCGACCCGAGCCAGATAGTCAGATGTCCCACTCTGACTCCGGACGTAGTTAACGTAAACCTAAGCACTGAGTTTGAAACACAGACATTAGGTCCATTTTGTACGCTATATTTTCAGTAAAAAGTGGTTGAATCAGCATGTCAAGTAGTCTAGCCCAGCCGAAATTATGTAACCCAAACCCAAACATCGTTTAATTTTTTTTGGCCAAACCCAACCCTACACGTTGCGTTACAACAGGTCCAATCAGGCTCAGGTAGATGGGTAGCCACCCTCTTCATAGATTAATCCAATCTATGCAGGAGTTGCTGTCAGGGAAAGTTTATTTTGGTTTTAAGATGTCAGGGTATTCTATTTTACCACGCGATAAGATTGATATCATTACTTTTCAAAGTTAACTATGAGGTTTTGTGGTAGAATCAATCCTGTCTGGCAATGTTGCTCCAGTGAATAGAATGCTTCTGTGTACTTCCTGACTGAGTTATCTGTATTGACTGCAGAGACGAGTCACACTTTCTAAGAGCCAAAACAGCATTCCACACAACCTTTCTAAACTTGTCGAGGGAGAGAACAGTCACACCGTGGACTGGCCACACCTTTGCCATTATTCATCACTTAATTCCATTGACACAGGGCGTTCATAGCAGAGATCCTGTTTCATGGGCTGCTTACCACACAACGCCTTCTTTAAAAATGTAGAGATGGGTCTGGGGGCTGTAGGTCCTGTTTCAGGGGGTGTGAATATATGTTCAATACAGAATACTCAATGAAACATTGTCACCGCAGGATCAGGTAACTCAGTTTGACATGCATTCCTTTCCAAATATACAAGGAGACTTAGCTGGTTTATGACAAATATGGCTTGTTGCCATGGCATGTTGACATGGGATACACACAGGTTAGAGAGACATTATTTTGTCAGTCAGATGACTAAAGAATTAGGCTGCCATCTGTTGGTGGATGGAAGAAACACCACACACTCCTCAGACAGCGGACACTTTTATTTCAACATATCAACAGTGCATGTAGTAGGTTAAGCAGCTAATCAAAACATGCACAATTGTTGCAGTATTTCAGTGGTTAGTGTAAAGTAACAGTCTGTATTTCATCCAGACATAGTGCAACAATAACATAATCTGGACTAAAAAAACATAATTCTGTTGCTAGGGCAGTACAACAATAACAACAACAAAATTCCAGTGCAGCCTCGAAAAAATAAATACAAATACTTATTATAAGACTGCTACAGATTTGCAAATACATGTTATGATCCTCTGTAACTTTACTACTGTAGATTCATGTAAGATTCCCATCATGTCTACAGTACCGGTACATGGTTTTTGCACTTGCAAGAAATTCTTGCAGCAGTGTAGTGGTTGCTCATTCAGGAAGTTGTGCCTTGTTTGGTAAAGATTATTGGAACAAAACCACTTCCTCTTTATTCTGGTGTTACCTCTTTTTATGTGTTTTGGGCCATTGGAGATGAGGAATGACCAACGTTTTTGTTGTCATTGTGTTGAAAGGAATGTTGATTTACCTATAGTTATTGTTTACTGCTCTTTTAAATCATGCCGGTGTACTGTAATGATGGTTGCGTTATAGTTTTGGAAGGAGATTGTGTTTCTTCCTGTGTCTTACTTTGAAGGGTAATAAAGTCGTTTCACTGTTTTCTTGTAAGAGTGGAAAGACTAGCATGTCTGATTTTATGGTCATATTAGAAGAGTGCATTGTTTAAAGGCTGTCTGGTTTGGAAACTACATTTCCAAAGAAAAGATGTCTATTGAGGAACCTGAGATGATTTGTGACTTGATGAGTCACAAAACTGAGTCAGGGAGTCAGGTGGCTGAGCGGTGAGGGAGTCGGGCTAGTAATCTGAAGGTTGCCAGTTCGATTCCCAGCCGTGCAAAATGACGTTGTGTCCTTGGGCAAGGCACTTCACCCTACTTGCCTCGGGGGGAATGTCTCTGTACTTACTGTAAATCGCTCTGGATAAGAGCGTCTGCTAAATGACTAAATGTAAAACTGTATTATAATGATGCTCACGAGTCCCAGGTGCAGATATCAATCATATCTGTGGAAACATTGGTATGGGTGCCTTTTAAGACTCTCATGAATAAGAGTATGTTGGTATGTGTTTATGTATCTGTTTTCTTTTTTTCTTTATGGTGTATGTCTTGCTATTGGGCAGAGAGCCTGTAATAAAGTTTAATAATATAATACCAAAATATGGGTAAAACTAACCCGAAACATTGCTGCTTTGGTATACTGGTATGTTTACATTGCAGAATCACTTAAAATAAAATAATATCTTTACTCTCAGGTACCAGTGACCCTTATGTGAAGTTCAAATTAGATGGAAAAACAATCTACAAAAGCAAAGTGGTCTACAAGAACTTAAACCCAACATGGAATGAATCCTTCTCCTTCCCTGTCCGGGACCTGGATCATAGACTCTATATTAAGGTAAGAGGAGTCATGCAGCACATGAAGATGAGATTTGGGTATATCACTTGAGGGTTTAGGTTGGTTGAGGGGCAGTTCTATGGGCGTATGTGAAGCCCTCTGTGACATGCTTGCGTGTAAAAAGGGCTATACAAATACATTTGATTTGATTTGGGTATATCACTGAAGTGTGTCATGACAGTAACTGGTCTGATACTGTGCAGGTGTATGACCGTGATCTGACCACTGATGACTTTATGGGCTCAGGCAGTGTTCTACTGAGTGAACTGGAACTAGAAAAGTGAGTGACAGAGCAACGCCATTCACCATGATTACGACTCTTATCTAAATGACGACCCGCAGAAACTGAACCAATGTTTTCACAGAACTTGTGAAATGGTCCTGCGGCTGGATGACCCCAATAGTCTGGAGGATGACATGGGCGTCATTGTGGTGGACATGTGCTTGTCCCTCAGAGATGGGGAGGGTAAAAGAAATAATGTAAGAAGTTTTTTATTTTGTTTTACATTGTTCTGTTTTGTTTGTATTCTGCAAGTACGTGTGTGCTTTTCTTGTGTTTTATTTGTAAAAAATTAGCTGACTAACCGATGATATTTTCTTTTGCATCTGACACGGATTATGCAGAAATGGCCGCCTAAAAGAAAACGTAGTTTACGGGTAAGATATGATGAAATGCAGTTGAAGTACAGTTTACTATAAACCTTGTTAAGTAGATCTATAATTACAGACACAATAATATATTTCTATTTCCACAAGAGGGCAGTGTGTCTCCAGAAAAATTCTAGGTTTTATTTAAACGTTGTGATGTTGGTTGATAAAAGAATTGGTTGATAAGACACATTTCTAAATGTGTTATTTGGATTTTTTTTTATTATGTACATGTAAAGTATTAAATTGCAATTGTAGCATTATTTCCTTACTTAGATTTTTAATTAAGTGTCGAAAGGAACACGGCATGATTGTGCCAAGGCAGAGACTGCTTGATGTGTCTAATTGAATATGCACTGTATTTAGTTCTCCCCAGCAGCTTTCCTTGATGTAAGCTCACCTAATTATCTTAGAATATGGCCATTATCATGTTATGTAAGAAAGCGGATTGCCTTCACATAGGCCTGCCTGTACTTAATCACCTGGTGAAATAGAGGATCTTTTTCAATATTCTTTCATGGTAAAGAAAGGAGATAATGTGCTTTCATTTAGCAGTCCATGTGCTCCATTTATGATTGATGGAGGTTCCATTTACCAGACATATTGAAATTTTAATTTTGCTACATAGACTGATGGTGTATTTTCTTCATTTGTTGCAACCATGTACTTAGGTGAAATGTTGTTGTTTCAATGTGATGTAAATGCATGGGATCCATTCCAGTTTAAATGAAAAATATATTCCTTGTCGTTCACCACATTTTCATCCCCATCTGTTCTTTGCTTCTCTCTGTCTTTCTGTCTCCTCTCCTCCTCTTCTCCTCCTCTCTCCTTCCCCCCGTCCAGTCAGGTGTGTCGCACCAGAGCCGTCGCCTGTCCGAGTCCCTGAGGAAAAGCCAGTTATGGAGCACGGTGATCAGGGTCACCCTGGTGGAGGGCCAAGACCTGCCTGTGGATGGCCAAGGGGAGGTGTTTGTACGCTTTAAACTGGGCGACCAGAGATACAAGAGCACGGTACATAATAGAGGAAGAACTTGGGTCGATTCTGCTTTCCTTGGCTACATTTGAGTTTACACGTGGATACATTTTTGCTTCACAAATGCTAGATCAGTTGAGTGAGTATGAATAGGGAAAGGGTATCCATTTATTTTCACTCCTCATAACAGAATCAATGTAAGAAGCCCAAACCACAGTGGAGGGAGAGATTTGACTTCAATCGGTTCCTATACAGTCCAGATGTCCTGGAGGTGGAAGTCTGGTCAAAAGAGGGAAGAAAATATGAAGAGTGTTATGGAAGGTAAGTTTAGCCTTTTCAAGATTTCAAAGTTTCACCATGTAGTGTAATTGTAAAACTTCACTTTAGTTTCATTATTTCTGCTTGGTTTTCAGATGTGAAGTGGACCTGTCCATGGTTCCTGCCAATCAGACTCATCTGTTCAACCAGCCGCTGGATCGGGGTAAAGGTCGTGTTGTCTTCCTGATATCACTGAGCGCGTGCAGTGGCGTCTCCATCTCCGACCTGTGCGCTCCGCCCTTGGAGGAGGCCCATGAGAGAGACAACATGTTCGAAAGATACGTCAGTAACTCAGCCATAGCAGAATATAAAATGTAATGTTTTCTATGAAACATAGATGATTGTAACAAATGTAGTGATTTGAGTTTGAGTGTTTACAACTGAGGCACTTCCTGTCTTTGCTGCAGTCTTTGAAAGGGTCCTTTAAAAACCCAAGAGATGTCGGCTTCCTTCAGATCAAGGTGATCAAGGCAGCGGATCTTTTGGCGGCAGATTTGAATGGTATGGACAGAATTACTTTTAATTATGCAGACAGAAATGCTTACTTGAGATGATTCTTGGTTTTATGTGGCATGTAATCTGCATCACGTCTTACAGGGAAGAGTGATCCATTCTGTGTGTTGGAACTGGGGAATGATAGACTGCAGACTCACACTGTCTACAAAACTCTCAACCCAGAGTGGAACAAAGTCTTTACCTTGTAAATGAACGGATCATTTCGCCATTCATGTCTGCTAAGTGTAATATTTTTGAAGAATTCAAATGACAACATGTCATTTCAGTTGAAAAAATGTTGACTACATTGCATCAATTTTTGGTCTGTTTTCCTCCAGCCCAGTTAAAGACATCCATGACATTCTGGAGGTCACTGTGTTTGACGAGGATGGTGACAAACCGCCAGATTTTCTTGGCAGAGTGGCGATACCCTTGCTGTCTGTAAGTCAATATCTTAAAATAGTGAAGAGAGTAGAGCAGCACTTGACCAATCCCTCTGGGGAAATTGGACTGTTGGACTGTTACAGTAGCAGAAGCAAGAGGAGCAAAAAATCAAAATATACAATGCAATATAAATGCATACTATACAGCAACGATTCCCAACCTGTGGGACACGGTCCAATAGTGACCCGCTAGAGTAAAACAGATGGGCCGCCAAACCAAAGAATTTTTATATATACTGCTGGTAAATGATTATTACAATTCTTACAAATTTTTAAATTACATTTTGCCTTTAATTCATCATGAACGATACACCAATAGATACGCCTCACACGTTGATGAAAGAAAGCTTACTGTGGCACTGATGGACACTTTTGTCTTTGATCGCTCAAATACATTTAGCCTTGAAAGCGAACTGTTTGGCTCCAATGGTGTTGTTAAACGTTTGATGAGCACAAATTAAGCAAACGGATGTGTTGCACGGCCGCAAAACTATTTGAGCTATGCATGTAGGAAAGGCTCCTACACAGTATTGCAAATCATATTGTAATTCTATTCTATTGTGACTCTCAATATAGGAATCGTATCCTAATGCTCCTTTTTTTTCTTTGCAACCCAGATCCACAATGGCCAGCAGATAGCCTGCCAGCTGAGAAAAGAGGACTTAGGAGCCCTAACCAAAGGGACCATATCACTAGAACTGGAAGTTATTTTTAACCCTGTAAGTAGAGTTTTCAGCAACAATGAGGACATGAGAACATGATGGCTATTACAGATGGGCAAATCCTCACTGATAAGGCCATCTGTAAGGTACTAACACACTGGCCAGGGAAGCAGCGAGCAAACACACAGCCCAACTCCCCCAACAGATGGACTTCAGATTATCTAATCACATAGCTGGATTCAATACAATTTAGCTCATCGTTGGCATTCGCTGGTGGCAGAAAAATGTGAAACAATTGAGCTGTAAAATGTATATTATAGTGCACGCAATACAGTTACAGTTTTTTCTCAGTGTCTTCCCTCTCCTCTTTCATCATTCTGTTTTTTTAGGTTAGAGCTGGTATCAGAACATTCAAACCAAAGGAAAAAAAATTCATGGAAGACAATCCAAAGTTTTCAAAAAAGGTTGGTCTTTAATAGGTATTATTTGAGTTGAAGCAATTTCACAGAAGTCACCTGAAATCTATTGAATAGCTGCAAAAACAAAAAAATCTGATTATATTCCATTAAGTATGTGTATGTATTTCTCATCAGATCCTGGCCAGAAATGTACTCCGTGTTCGTACCCTCTACAAGGCAATAATGTCTACATTACAATATATCAAAAGCTGCTTTCAGTGGGAGAGTGTCCAGAGGAGTCTCATAGCATTCCTGGTAAGTAATTTCCCCTTATCACCAAACGCAATCTACTATCCCCCCTCACCTCTCCCCGCCCCCGTTCCCCAAGTCTGCAACACAACTGAAGTTGGTTCGACCCCTCCTTGAACCCCTCCAAGTGCTGATCTTAATCAATGCTGCGTAAGGCTGCGGCATCCCCCCTTGCCTCCAGTTCTCCGGCAGCTTTCGAAGCATAGCTGAGCTGTTTCAGGTACCTGATGGGCCTCGGGGCTCAGCTGGAGAGACTGCATGGTCCCACTGGAGTTGAGATAGTCTATTTTTACTCTACTTCCCTGACAACTCATTAACTCTCCACTCAGAGTGTGGTTTCTCTTGCAGTCCATTATATGTACATATATTACTATGTAGCTAGTCCAGTTATATGTTTTTTTCAAGAAATGTTTTCAAGGATCATTCTGTAAAATCTGCTAAATGCAAAGCGGTTTTTAACAGAGGGTTTGTTGTTTTCAAACACCATTCTTTGCAGCCCTAGAATTGGGTGGTTTGAGGGGTTTCTTAGAACGATCATCTTAGAGTAAGTTAAATTAATGCTGCATATAGCCTATGTATTAACTGTGTAGGCGGAGGGGTCAACTAAAGTTCTTTGTGACTTGCTGCCCAGTGTCCTGTAGATGGGGCTAAAGTTTTTCTTAGCCAAAAGGAAGCTATTTAGGCCCTAAGACTGGCTGAAGTAACTAAAATTACACTCATATAAATGATGCCGTTAAGTGTAAAATCTACACTAAGGTTTAATTGTTTTTAATTGTGATCTATGTTTTGTTTTGTAGGCGTAATTGTCTGTTTGTGTATTTGCAGTCACAGTCAAATGTAAAGATTTTATTGAAGTAAATGCAATGTAGACTTAAAATATTGAATTGCCTATATATTGGATATAGGGTGATTTCTAGCAATGTATAATATCTGTGTAAAAGAGAATAGATACACACTCAAGCATGTATGCACACACACACACACATGCAGACAACCTGCCTCCCTGCTACAATATACTGGACCATCTGCACAGTGTTTTTTCAATCGTGTTAGCCTGCTGAAATCTCCACAAATAATGTATTCATGCTAGACAGCCTCTGTAAGCTGTGGTGAGAAATGACAGAAGAACCATCCCACATACAGTATAATTGATGGTATTTTCTTTACTAAGACAATAATGAATTCTTTGATTGCCTTTGCAGTCTTTTCCCAGAAATAGAAACAGGTGAATCTGTGCACATGGATACATATATATACTGTATATACCTATTAACATCACACATCTGTTGTATACTCAGTTTATGAGTTTAGAATTACTATAGCTATGTACATACTTATGTAAACAAGATCAGCTCCCCTAACATTGGAAAAGTAGAGTAAAACTGATTTTGTACAATATGGAGTATTTGAATTAGTGCATGCATTGTTCCATGAACAATTCAATGTTATCCTGTTCAGTAGCTCTTTACATTTAATGGTGTTATATTTTTATAACGCTATCACATGTCACAAGCACTTTGCAGTGTAAGCCTCTTAAAAGCGTCTCAAGTTGAAAATGGAGCACAATTCTCCCAGTCTTTACGGTGCACATTTTTCACGTATACATTTGCACGGGAGCGTGACTCAGTCTTTTGCCACCCCTGTTTTTCAGTCACTTAGAAATATCCACTAATAAAACATAAACCTTTTAGCGGGGAATTAGTTTCATCTCCATTTCAGGCCGTGTTTGGCTTGAGATAACAGAGACAAGAGCGTGCTTGGCTTTTGCACATTAAAGGGGGGGATATCTGCCATCTTTTATGGCAGTTGGTGCCTCCGAGGAGAGAAATGTCTTTAACAGATGTTCACTTTTATTTTTATTAGCATATAAAAACATGTAAATCCTCCTCATGCCGCTTGGCTCCATGCCTTCTTCAACGTCGCTGCCTTTCTGACAGGATTATTTTATAGCCTCGTTTAGCAGTACAATTGAGACATCACAAACCATATTTCTTTTTTTCTCCTTTTATCTGTTTCCCCAAGCCACACAGGTGGAATCTGCATTAGAGTGTGATTATCAATGCTAAAGCCACGATCACTCACAGATTCCCCTGCGGTTAGACTGAATGGTTCGCCAGCTTTAATGTACACATGATAAAAGAGGCTGAACAATTACACTTAAGTGGTTAATGTCAACGCATATGCAGGGGGTTTGTAGATCGGCTGTTCAACTAAGCATAGCGTGGGGTGTGCATACCATATGTAGAAACATACAATATGTTATATGAAATATGAAATGTTTGAAATATGAAAGCTTTCATAGGGTTGGGTTCCTTTCTTCGCCTTTCTTCAGAACGGGTCCTTAATCAGTTGTTGGTTGTACAAAAAGCTTTAGGCTACTCTTGATAAGGGTGCTTTTGAAATGTTGTTAAGTCTGGACGGCACTTGGAGAAGGGAAACCTTTTCAGACTCCTGTGCCTTTCTGCTCTGACCTTTCCTTCAGATGTTCTTGGTGACGGTGTGGCACTGGGAGTTCTACATGTTGCCCCTCTTCCTCGTTCTCCTCATCTCATGGAACTACCTCCAAGAGGCCTCTGGAAGAGTCAATCAAGATTTGGTGAGTACAAAGACTTGCTCCTCCAAAAAAACAAAAACATCTTCTGCTCCATCGTCCATCATAGACCAGAAGCTTCAGCACATTTAGTTGTTAGTCACCACGGAGGACATGTGAGGTCCTCTGCACACATGTCCTACAGCGCCGGCTCTAGCCCCTCGTTTGCCACATACAGTCTAAGCTGTAGGGGTGAGCTTAAGATGTGCCTGAGATCAACAAAAAATCTTCACAGGTCAGTGGTAATGGAGCTCATCTTTACCATTGTTATTTAGCTGTTGGTGATATGAACGGCAGTAGACAGATAATGACTGGAGGGGTGGGGGGTTGGGGTTAGTTTAGACCCAGGGTCAACTAAAACACCCAGGGTGCAAGGGGTCGATACTCAGAGCAAGTGTTGAGCTGTGTATTTTAAGCACTCTCCTACTCGTCCCCCTCTAACATCATTTTGGGGATTCTTACTTTCCTTAGGACCACGTGGATTTTGCCGATGAAGATGACGAAGATGAAAAGGTGTATTAACGTTCCTGTTTCTGTTTCACTCCTGTCCTTTATTTACTTTGTTCGTCCTTCATGCTCACTTTAGTTCATGCTCACTGTTAGCAGGGGACGCTTCCAAAAATCCTGTCTTATTAAAAGAGGAACATATTAGGAGGCTTTACAAAGTCATAAAGCTCAGTCTTCAGAGTGTTCAGAGGGTTTTTCCCTGGTGCCACAGAGGGAATCTGTCTCAGTAGACATGTGGTGTGCTGTGTGTGTGTGTGTAAAAAGCGTTGAACACGACTGTGATAATACTGACTGCCTGCTGGTGTATACAGTCTTACCCAGAGTCCTCTGATGAGGCTCTGCTGAGAAGCCTCATCTGGACGCTGTCATGCCGAGTCATCTCAGCAGTACTTAGCCGAAACACGCACGTACTGTACAATGCATGCATACACAGCCAAGCAGTGACTGAGACCACTGGTTGACTGTCTCTCCGGTCAACGTAATTATTTCTCCTTTGTCAAGTCCCCACTCTTTATTTATTTTTGTTTTCTCTGTTTGATGTTGAGATATCTGCTGTGTCTGAAGTCTGCATGGCTGTGTGACTTGGTGTCCTGCTCCTTCTCCCTTTCTCTCTCTGGAGATCTTCACCCAGAGTCCCCGGCCTGTTCTGTTTACTTTACGGCTGTCCTCCCCTGGTGGGAGCTGAGCTCTTTTGGCTTTTGGATAGCCTGAGAACCGTTCAGTGATAAATGGGCTCCTTCATCTTTTTGATAATGCAAAGTCCAGTCCACTTTGAAGCCCCTTTTCACCCTAGTTTAACAAAGTGGAAACCAGGATTTTCAGCTCCTATCAGTTTTGCCAAATAGCTTATTAGTGTAAATTTAGGCCATAAATACATATTTATTTCCATCTGAAGCTTAAATGATGACATCTTCTGTTTTTATTTTTAAGATCTTTGTGCCAAATTTAGTTGTTTGCAAATAGCTCACTTGTTCTTTAATGTTCTAGGAATCTGAGAGGAGAGGTTTGATGGAAAAAATTCACATGGTTCAAGAAACTGTCATCACTGTTCAGAATCTATTGGAGGAAATTGCATGCTTCGGGGAGAGAATTAAGAAGTGAGCATGTACAGCAATATAAACCTGAATTGTGTTCAATGCAGGATTATTTTTGCTCCCCCATAAAATCATTTTATACATGGATTCTAAATATGTTTAATTATTGTACTTAAGTGTTTAAACCATGTATAAACTATTTAGAATTTTAGCAACATTTTGGTACAACAGTGAAATGTAGTTTAGGTTAGGAAAACATTCAAATTAATGTTTTAATCCAGTGTTGTATTTGTATCTTCAATGTTTTGTTTTCATTTTTCAGCACATTCAACTGGTCTGTGCCCTTCCTGTCCAACCTGGCATTCCTCGTTTTCCTTATTTTAACAGTTATAGTGTACTTCATTCCTCTTCGCTACATTGTTCTAGTGTGGGGTAAGTGTGTATTTGACACTTTTCATTTTCACATTTGTTTAATTAAAGAGCCAGTTAATCAAATCTCCAGACTAGTGTTGATTATATGTTTATAGTCAATGTGTAAGTCTGCCTTCAAAATGTCTGTTGCAGGTATAAATAAATTCACCAAGAAATTACGGGACCCTTATGCGATTGATAACAATGAAGTCCTTGATTTTCTGAGGAGGGTGCCTTCAGATGTTCAAAAGGTAAAACCAGAGATTAAGACTCGGGAAGCTGCAAATCCTTTAGTCTCTCAATTTAGCGTTGTACTGAAATATCTCAATGTCTTTTCTGAAGAATGTCTGTAATTTGCTTCATCTGGATAATTATACCTCTGCGTAATTTCTGTTGTGCTTCTACTCTGAACATCCCTTTGTGGGAAAGAACAGTACGATATGAGACTTTGCCACCGTGTGTTTGCAAGGAAAACATCACGGTTCCCAGGCAGAAACGCAGCAGTGGAGAGCCGTTGTGACACTAGTGTCATGACTCAGCTGGTGGCCCTTACCCACTGTGGCCCGATATCTCTGCTACGAGGAGTGCCCTGCGCTCCACTGCTTAGAGTGTTCAGAGGGTGACTCATTGCGCTCGAGTCTTTGTAGGTCCCCTCCTCTCTGTGCTTCCCCCTGTGGCAATGCGTCAACTCAGGCTCTGCTAGGTTAACCTGCCCCTTACTACACTCCTGTCTCTGTCTACAGGTGCAGTACAGTGAACCGAAAGCCAGCAGCTCACTAAGCCCACTCAGGAGGAAGAGAACTACATAGAAAGGTGTCAGGGCATGGTCGGGGCACAGGTTCCGAACGGAGAACACGGCTTGCACACTGAACTCAATGCCCATTCCTACCAATGAATAGCCCACGCTATGAAGGATAAGGAAACTGCCGACGAAAGCTGCTCCTAAATTCCCCGTCTGGTGTTACTGGTCGAGTTTGAATGCTCACAAAATGAATGTTTTTAAAAACCACATTTGACACTTTGATACACTACGGCACTACAAGTTTTTTTACTGTCCATAGAGTTAATATGACTATTAACTAAAGCAAAACACAACCACCATGGCTGATTTGGTTTGTTTTCTAGTTTTTGTAGCACTGTGATGTAGCTACTCATTTTATTATACCCTGTGGTTATACTTTCTATTTAATACAAAAAAAAAATCCAAAGCTACTTTATCCTAGTTATTACATATGTTTTTCCTTTATGCCATGATATTCTGATTGTTAAATGTGTATGTAAATAAGATGGTTATATAAGTAAGATCTGTCACTCTTACATGTTATTGAATGTACTTTGAAAGTGTTTCACTTGGCTGTGGAATGTATTATTCTCTTAATTTGCCATGTGGGATTTGTTTATCCATACTGTAGTACACTATATCATGGCCAACATTATACTGTACTGTATGTTACTGTTTATAACATTTAATCACAATTTAACCATTTAGTTTCTTACTGATTGTGGTCCAAAATTTATTACGATAATGATCATGATTTTAGATTTAAAAAATTATATAAATCTTTTACCATCTGTATTTCTGGTGTACTTATTTAACTTTAATTACCTTTTTACTAGTGAATGCCATGGGACCAAATGTAAAATTTTGCACACCTAATATATCTTGAAATAATTTATTCATGATTATCACTAATGAGAATTATCATCTCTTCTTTACAATGCAATAAATGCACCTGAGTATGGATTTGTCTCTTATGAAAATCCTTAATAAATGTGCATTCGTCTTAATAACAATATATACATTTTCCCCAATAAAAATCCTAGTAATTCTGTGAGTATCATGATATATTGACAATCTCTTCATTAGGCTTTCATGAGGCTGCTGCTGCTCACGGAGACCTCTCCACCACCCAGACTGCATGTGTGCCTGCTCCTCCAGGCACCGCCACAGGCGGCTGAAGCTGAGGACCTCAGCGACCTGTTCTCAGCTGCTGTGACGAGCAGCCTCAAGCTACAGGGCTATCACACAAGCAGCACCAGCTTAGTTGCTGCTCACTTTTTGAATTGAAATTAAAGGGTTTTTCATTCCAGCTGCAGCCACAAGCAACATTCACGCTAATTTAGGGACAGGAAGAAAATATTCGGATGGAGATCACGTCACTAAAGTTGAACTCATAGAAAGCGATTTAATGATATTGGATTTGTGTTACTTGAAACTAGTATCCAATAATTATCATTGTTAAAAGTTATTCAAATAGTTAAACATGTTGACTTGTAAAGTAGATTATATATATGCAACTATGCTGTACGAGTGACCTTTTTTCTTCTTTTACTCACGTTTCATATATTCCATATTCATATTCTTCCAAGGACACTATAAGGACATCTCAATTTGACACATATGGGCTGGACATGAATATGTATAGGGAGTGGGATGCTTCAAAATTACCAAGTAAAATCATGAGTCGGGCAAGTGGGATACACATGAAATGATGTGATGTGGCATATGCATTCTGATTAGCCAGTGATCGTGTGGTCTCAGAAGACTTGTTAAAAACTCAGTGTCTAACCTGAAAACATTCAGCCGTGAGCTCATTGTATGTTTAGGCTGCATCACACGGTCAGTTTAACACAATACCAATAATACAGTGTACAATCTCAAATTACAGATAAAACTGCTTCCACATAAAAAACCTTGTAAGATCACATTTTGAAGGTTTGTTTGTTCCAATGGGCAACACTGCACTTTGCTTGTACAGTAATTAGGTCAATCAATAAATTCATACAGCCTCTGTTTAGACTCTACCCTGCAGCCATTGAGCATGGGGTCAGTGCTCTGTAACAAGAACTCATTGATTACTTTGCATGCTTCTAAATGGTTTTCAAGTAAAAAATCTATATATTTATGATTTCAAACAAAACTGCTCATAAAGGGGAAAGACCATGCCATTACGAGATTATTTACTATTTATTTTCCTTATAAGAGTTGTGACAAAGAAATTGGCATCAAACTGTAAAAACGACATTTCAATCATTAGCCAAGTGAGTGTTAGGTCAGGTCTACTAGCCAATGCCTTTACCAGAGGCTTGCTCTTGATGCCAGTAACACTCTGATTGTTCTACCTCTCGGTCCTTACAGTCTGCGGCCCTACTGCCCCCCGCCCCCACCAGCTGAGGCTACAACCCACCACACAGGGTACAGTGGGGCAACATCAAAGCCCTTGCTTCAGAAGACCCTCCAGGCTATTACTAGCCAAGGGAACCATGGGAGAATATGTCAAAACAGTTCTACAATAATATAATCAAAAACAGAAGACATGGATTTTCATTTTCTCCCCACATATGATCCTGAATAATTGTAGTCCTCACAGTGATCCACCACTGATGAATATGTATATCATCTGATTAATACAACATTACTAATTTATCTAATCTTGAATGCATTGTCATTGTATGGAACAGTACTGCAATGGGTCAGATTTCATGAGCAGTAGACTATAGTCAACTCCAAACGTTTCTCCTTTGTTTCCATGTCTCCCTCTTAGCAGCTATACAGTTGATTGACCCTCAGTATGTTGATATCGGACATACCATTTCTCTGGGCAACACTAACGTTCGGGTTGGGGATAGGGGTGAGTTATTGATCTGCTTATGATCAATAACTGCAAAGGATACTCTTCCATAGTGACTTCATGACTGAAGAGTAGTCTCAGGGAGTGTTCAGGTTGTTGGTCGTGTGCTTGTCGAAGTTGTAGGTCATTGTGATGTCAATGTTAGCCCAGTTGATCCTGATGTACTGGTCACGGTCACGGTCACTCCTGGTCTGCTCATGCTGGAAACCCAGGGAGTGGAGGATCTCGTGTTGAACGACATCAAAGTGAACACAACCTTCATGGCTCAATGCTGAGGTAGTCATGCTCAGTCGTTTGAGGCACAAAGCGAATGCAGGATTTGGTAGCAAAGGCCCTCAGGGCAGATTCAATTGTCTTCTTCTTGTCGATAGATTAAACATTGCTCTACGTATAGGCCACCATCACCACACCCTTAGAGGCTTTCTCCCATTTGCGTTGTCCCTCCTATGCCGGTTACTTGTTTACATTTACATTTAGTCATTTAGCAGACGCTCTTATCCAGAGCGACTTACAGTAAGTACAGGGACATGCCCCCGAGGCAAGTAGGGTGAAGTGCCTTGCCCAAGGACACAACGTCAGTTGGCATGACTGGGAATCGAACTGGCAACCTTCGGATTACTAGTCCGACTCCCTCACCGCTCAGCCACCTGACTCCCACCTGTTTGATTGTTGGTGGCCAGAATCCTGCTGCTGATGTCTAAACATAGATCTACATTTGTCTCTCCAGATCCATCTTCCAGGTGAGGACTGACTTGGGAGAGTCCCAGCAGCTGCAGCAGTAGGACAGACGGTCTTCGTCTTCATGGTCTGGACGTTCACTGTGGCCTCTAGTTGGTTGAAGTTGCTTTGTGCTGAAGCTGGATGCCTGAGTCCAGTCAGTTTTTCATACTGTCCTCTACAGGTGTGTGCGGGGGGATTAGAGGTTTGAGTTGTGGCTACTAATCCTACATAAATGTTTAAAGATAGCAGACTAGCTCACAAATCAAACATGGTTTAACCAGCGCTGGTCACTACATAATGCACCCAATTAAAGTCATCTATTTGTTTACTCAGAGTATAAGAAACTCAATCAAATTTACACTTATCAATTAAGCCGTGTTATAACCTATCTATCTTTCTTTCTTTTACCGGCTTTCCAGACATTGTTCTCAAAGCGTTCAAATGCTAACTTAATCTGAGACAACTGAATATGAGATTGTCTCTTTAAAATCAATTCCCCAAAAATGTTTAAAACTTTTGAAACCCGTTTTCAAGATGAGTCTAAGCTGTGAAAGTCCTACAGATATTTAAGAGGTAGGGAGAAGCTATATGTTCCTCCGTGTGTCCGTCCGTGAGTATGATGTACAGCTATTGGAGCACTTGCATATGTATAGGATGGTAATAGGCTCCTGAGGGAGATGTTGCAGTGGTTGTGACTGAGATGGATCTTGTCCTAATGGATTCAAGATGGGACAGTACGGGACAGCCTAAAACTCTCTACAGGACACACTTCAGTCTAAGACTCCTCGAAACATGTCTACATTTCTATTTATCATTCTGAACTAATGTGTTAATGTGCACGCTGCTGATTTTTTCCCGTTAGGTTTACAGCTAAAATAAAACACAAATCTAAATTAACTGACTTTTCTGTGAACTATTTAGACAGCATATCTAGTTATTATATCATTAGTATGTTTGAACAGATTACTACTGCATTGTTGAAGCAGTGTGATTGATGTATGTTGGTTGGGAGTTAAGCAGTATTTTGAAATATTTGAGCCTTGCTTTGTCAAATTAGTTAAAAATCATGTTGAAATATAATGCAGTCACATCAATCCTGAGCTTCATAAAGTGTAAAGATGAATCATGTAAAGAAAAGAATGTGTGTGTTTTCTCTCAAACAGCTCTCATCCCCCAATCTCATCAGCCACCGTGATTAAGGTTTGGCACCGGGGATTGTGCTGTCTTCTTCTGGAGATATTTCAGCTGCATTTCTGACACTCTGAAAAGAGGGGAAGATAAAGGAGGCGTTGGAGAAAAACCCCACCCTGTTGTGTGAGTCCTAGAGAGGGCCTTGAACCCTGCCATTCACGCCTTTCTCTTCATCAGCTGAGTCTAATTGCCAGAGAGGACAGGAGACCCTGGGCCAGATCGCTCCTTATCCTCTTTAGCGCTTTCAGGCAAATGAAAAGCGAGCTCCTGCTTTTGATCTTTTCTCTGATTTGCTTTTTCTTCTCTGTCATCCCTACCATCCTCTCCTTAGGAGTGACACCAGCTCCTTTCACGAGCTGCCCTCATCTCCATCTGCCCAAAATAATGACCAGGCCCAGGCTTTATTAAACAGAGGTGGAGAAGGGAGGTCAGTGCAGGGAGAAGGAGAGGTCTGCAGGGGGACCCCAAATGCATCTAAGGAGAGAGAGGGGGTCCCCTGGTTCCAAATCTGCTCCATAGCTTATTATACTTTCCTTGCTTTCGGTCCTCACACCTCACCATTTTCACGGAACCGCCCAAATAAAAGCTTTGTACAGACTTTTAAAGTAAGGCTTGTCCATTTCAAATGGTTGTGCAGGCCAAAGTACAATGAGATCCACAGTTGGCAAGGGACAATGGAAGCTTGTGTGGTTTCTTAGTGAGACTTCAGATGAGAGGATGTTGTTCTCCACAACCAAGGGGATGGACAACTACAGTTAGTGTTGATAACTAGTGGACAGCTTCTTTAAGCTTGGATCCACACCATGATGTGTAACTTTAAGAGCTGATGTGGGTATTTGTGGGTGATGGTAATTTTATTATATTAAAAGAAAGTATTGTTGAAATTAACACATTTTATTAAAATAGTTTCTTCATGCTTAACACAAGCCATTTACTGGGCAGATGATATAGCCAGATGTCTTCACATTGACAAGCTATTGGCTTCCTTCATGCTTCATAGCTGCCTCTGGGACTTCATGTTCTCTTTGATCTGGCTGACTGAGGGAGCTGAGCTAGACAGACACTGTGGTGAAACTGAGGCACAAGGCCGGTAAAACAATCTCATCAAAATATGTTGGGGTACCGTGTTCAGACCGTGTCTTGTGGGGAAGAAGAAAGAGAATAGAGAAAGAGGGAGGAGGTATAAAGCTGGAATGAAGTTTTCTTCTTTTTTTGTTTCTTTCTCTTCTTTTTTTGTGGCGAGACGTTAAGGCCAGAGTGTGACGGATCTCAGAGAGTGCAGGGTGGGGGGGGCAGAGGGGGGGGGGGGGGGGGGGGGCGAAGGGCTGGAGTGCGAGAGGAAAAGGGCACAGTGGTGGGTCAGGTTGATAGAGATGTCAGCACTGCTTCAGTAATCTCATGACGCCTGAGCCCGCCGAGGGGGAGGGGGAAAGGGGGGGAGGGGGAAGGAGAGGGAGGAGAGGGGGCAGGGGTAGAGGGAGGAGGAAGGAGGGGGCGCCCAGGCCTAAGACACCAGCGGCACAGTGACAGGAACAGGAGAGACCACCCCAACAACAGCACCAGGGGTTGGGAGGGAGGGAAGGGGGAGGGAGCTGATATTCGGTTACATATTACGGCTTATAGTTTACACGCCACATGAGTTCCAGTTCCCTTCAAGCAGCATATCATGAAGACATAAAAAGAAAGGCGCAACCATTGAGATTTAGCTATAAGCACATTTGGTAACCGGTTTGTCAGTTGGTCCTTTGACGTACACTATGAGGTACAATATTACTGTTACTGTTCGATCTGAAAGTATCAGCCAAATTAATTATTTGAAATATTGGGACAAAAATAGTTCAGATGGAACTATACACATTGAACTTGTCTAATACAGTAACATGTACAAAAATGAGTACAGGAATAATAAAATTATAAATAACAAAATGCCATGGTTCAATATTTCTCACAATATTTTGGCATTAAAGGGTTTTGCCTACCTACTTGGTAATAAAAGTGTATGACTTGTGTGTTGATATTTCATTTAACGAGCTCCACAGAAATGAAATGTGATTCTGGAGGAGATGGATATCTTTAGTGATCTGTCCCTCCTCCACAGTAGCCGGAGCCAAGATGTCGCCCTGGGTTTCCTCATGCTGTAAGTGTGTTTTGTGTTGTTTTCCCTTTTGTCAGAGACAATTACGTTCACTATTAACAAGCATTCTTCTGTTATTATTCATTTCAATTAGAGGGAGACGGTCATTTGAGCTGATAGCTGGGAGTGTGTTGAAAAGACTGGGGATGATGGTGTGGTGACAGATTGCCAGAGCGGTCCAGTCCTCCATCTTCCTTGTTTTATCACAAAGAGTTTACAGTGGATTGGAGCATTGCCGTCTGTGCTAAGGGCCCACATAATGACTTATTGATAGGGAAAAATTATGCTACGTTCACTAGCATGTTAGCTCGACGACAGCGGGTTGCAACGTTGCAGACCCAGTGAGTGCACAACTAATGCAATTAGGCATTGTATAATGAATGCACGCAGGAAGGTTGTTTCTGTTTCGTTTTATCTCTTCAAAATGTTTGTGTCCTCCTTTCAGAAACTGAATTGGAAGTGAATGATAGAGTTTTGTATCTAACAACAAAATCTATCTCTTTTTTGTTGTTGTATTGGAATAGTCAGACTGAACCATGACATGATTTCCTAGTGTCAAAGGCTGCACCAATTCTCAGCATGTTCAGATATGACACTCATGCGCCCTGGGCTGTCCAAAGCAACGACATTGTGCTTGTGTCATAGCTGCCCTTCAACAGCAGATGAAGCTGTCAGAATACCAATGTCTTTATTCTGACAGGCGCTCCACCCACTTTTTTTCAGACTGCTGCAAATAAATATGTTGGGTCTCAAAGACACTGAGGCAGACGTTGGACAGTGGGTCAGGGGGGCAAACGCAGAGCAAAAGCATTCCCTTCCCCCTGTAACCTGCTCTCATTGAGGCTGGTCACCTCTCTCTGGATCCCTTTCAGGGGAAAACTACCCTGGGCCTCAGCTTTCACATTGCCTCCCTGCCTGCTTGCCTCCCTCCCTGCCTGTCTGCCAGCCTGGAACCTCACAGTGCTGCAGTCTACCGCTCTGCACTGTCTAGGTCGAGGTCTCCGCTATGTCTGCCTGTGTGCCTGTCAGGGCAAGACTGGGCTTTGGTTAGTGTTATCCTAAGCATCGCCTACAACATCTCTGTAACGTGCGGTATGAGGAATGCTACATTGTTATCATGGACTGGATATTCTCATGTCGTTACCAAGTTTTTAGATCCGAATTTTGCTTGCTGAAATGTTTAAGCTTACTGTGAATTTATTTTAATTTCAGTGACTCATTTGATCAGAAATCACTGAAGATTAAACAAACCCCTATACTTGGCCTACAGTTTTCCAGACTTTCAATTATTAGGTTCTCAAATTAATAATAAAATTATTGTTTTGACATTTACTATTTTTTCGACATCATCAGCATTAATAAACGTTGGTAGTTCACTTAATTACAAAACATCAGGCTTGTTGATCTTTACTCTTTCCGCTGCCAAAAACTTTCATTTCATTTGTTCTGAAACATTCAACTAACAACAAATAGGGAATAACCTGAAAAATAAGAAAATAGTCTGTGAAAGACTTTCTGATGCACTGTACCTCTAATTATACAGGTTATATAAAGCAAATATGTTGATTATTGTCATGACAACTGGCACTTAAAAATGTCCATTAACAGATGTATATATCCGGTCTATTACACTTTGAATTATGTTTCACAAGTGTAAATAAACAATGAATTGGGTGTATTTATTTGGTTATAGATACTTCTCAACTATGTTAAAACACTGTACTCATTGTAATAACAACTTGCAGTAACATTCCATTACACATATCATACAGGTTTATTGTGTTTATTTTTATTTTTATACATCAATATGAATATATTTTTTACAATAATATCTGTGCTTTCTACTTCTTACATTTTCAAACCATGCTATAGTAAGCTATATGTCAGAGCCCATACTTATTTACTGGTACTTGAGTGAAAAAGTGTAGTCAGTACTTCAACTTTTACCAGAGTTTCTTTAAACATGAGTATCTGTACTTGTACTTGA